>NW_004524670.1:4792877-4794566 GCF_000260255.1 Octodon degus
AAAAAAATTAAATTCACTTTATCTACATCTTATATATTTCAAATTTCAATATTTGTCTATAATTTTTAATTTGCTATATAATTATGATTGATTTTCAATAAAGTTGGGCTTAAAAACTTAAGAAATTAAATAAATACTTTTAAAAATACATTACAAAAGATCCAGCCCTAGCCCAGGCCCAGTGAATGTGTGGGAGAATTTCCAGCTATCCTACACCAGCTGGACCTCCTGGTCCAAGCCCAGGTGCAGTGTGAGTGAGACCCTCTTCCACCCCGCTGGAACCCTCCTCACCACTCTGTAGCACCTCCCTCCTCACCACACCTGCCCAGTAGGAATTTCTGCCACGTTCCGGGAACCCCAGATCCAGTTCTAGCCCAGGTCCAGTGAGTGTGTGGGAGAGCTTCCTCTCCGCCCTACTCCACCTTGTCCCCTCCAGACTCAGCTCAGGCCTGGCATACAGGCCTGGGGTGAAACCTTGCAGCTGCAATCCCTGCAGAGAGAGTAGGGGACAGAACCACCCAGCTAGTCCAGGAACAGAACATCTTGCCAGAGGAGCACAACAAGTTCACTCCGAAGGGCGGCAGCAGGAAAGAGGTGAGCAGAGCAGCCAGACCCAAGCCAGGCACAGCTGGATAAATCCAAACTTTGTAGATCTGCAACTGAACTTCAGTACATGCTAAGGTTATAACTACAACGAAGATCTACAACAAAGGTCAGAAAACAGTGCTATACAAATTGAAAATGAGAAGAAGGAAAATGCAATCTCACACACCAAGCCCACCCATAACAAGTGCAGAGGACACTAACACAGAACAAATTGGGAATCACACAGCTGAAATCAATGAATCAACGGCTTCTGAAATAAAGAAACAACTGCAGAAAGGTATAGAGGAACTCAGATTGGAAATGAGAAAAGAAATCCCTGAATTAACAGCATCTGCAGTAAAGAATCAAATGTAGAAACATATGGAGGAAAAACAATGCCCACCCAGAACAAGCGAAGATGACACTACCTCAGCTCAAATGTATGAATTAATAGCATCGATTGTAAAAAAGCAACAGCAGAAAGTTATAGAGGAACTTAGAGTGGAATTCTTTTCTGAAATAAAGAATTCTCTGAATTAATAACATCTGAAGTAAAGAATCAACTACAGAAAATAAGGACGAAATTCAATCTGAAAAAACACTACAGTAAAAGAATTAATAATTGTTTCTAAAGACGACATTGATTAAAAAAAGAGATTAGAAAAATGAAGAATTCCTTGAATGAGCAATACAGGAAAGAAATAGATCGAATGAAGCAGAGTCAAAGAGATATAGAGGAAGTTAAAATCTCAATCACAAGATTGCAAAACTATTTGAGTGAAAGTGAAGATACAGTTGAAGATCTTAAAGACGCTGGTGCAGCTTGTGAAAAGGTAAGAAAAGATCTCCTAAACACAACTAGGATTCAGGAAAAAATAACTCATCACTTGCAAGAATATTAAAAGATGAACAATGTGAGACTAATAGGTATCAATGAGAAAGAAGGAGTCAACAAATCACATTAAAAAAAAATACGGGCAGAAGTAATAGCAGAAAACTTCCCAAAAATGAGGAAACAATCTGACATTCAGGAAACTGAAGCACACAGAATGCCAAGTAACCTCAACCCAATTAAAAACACACCGAGACATATAATAGTCAAGA
>NW_004524670.1:4800869-4834887 GCF_000260255.1 Octodon degus
AATGCAAATTAAAACCACATTGAGATATCATCTCACCCCAGAAAGAATGGCTATCATAAAGAAATCACCCAACAAGAAATGTTGGAGAGGCTGTGGGGAAAAAAGAACCCTTCTCCACTGCTGGTGGGAATGTAGACTGGTACAACTATTATGGAAATCAGTATGGAGACTCCTTAGAAAAGTTGGACTGGAAATCCTATTTAAACCAGCTATTCCTCTACTGGGAAATTACCTAGAGGATCTGAAAACATCATATCATAGTGATATACGTGTGCCTTTGTTTATAACAGCACAATTTGTGATAGCCACATCTTGGAATCAACCAAGATGCCCATCACCTGAGGAATGGTTGAAAAAGATGTGGTATTTTTATACAATAGAGTATTACTTGGCTATAAAGAATGATAAACTTGAAGCATTTGTATTGAAGTGGATGCCACTCGAGGATACACTCATAAGTGAAATAAAACAGACACACATGTGTAAATATCGTATAGTTTCCCTAGTGTAAAAACTCAAAAGAAGAAATACAAACAGAAAGGTATAATCCAAGTAAAAAGAAAGCAAGAACTCGAGGACTAATTAAGAGAGGGAAAGGAGAAGAGCTAGGGAACATGACAGTGACAAGCCATATAGTTATATGTAGAAGATGGGCAAGGCAATGATCCTGAGAATCTCCAGAAGCTTTTTGAATCCAGCAGTTAATTGGAAAGATTCTCACCCTGACTAACTATATATACTGATACCTGTGAACTAAGCAACTGCACTGAAGATGGCAATTTGTAATAGTAGTTTCATGCTTGGAGTGCCTTTCATTCTGGTCTTCTGAATACGGGTTACTTGTCATGACATGCCAGTTGCTGCTGTACTGTCTCTCGGGTAGATGATTGTTCCAAAAGAAGGGGGTGGTGAATGAAGGCAGGAGATAGGAAAAGGAATGTTGTGGGACTGTCCTGCTTCAAGGTTGTATATGGTGAGATTTCTGGATTTATGTGTAAGCATAAGAATCATATAATTCTTTATGCCTATTTTTAAAGTATATTCTAATTTTTAAATGTTTTTTCATCATATTCTATAGGGACTTAAAGTTCAACATATCAATACTTGATGAAAAATACCTGTTCCATGTTCTGCCTAAGATGTTTGATATGTAGACAGATAGTGAGGTTAAGCTTAACAGCCTAAGTTGTATGGTAATAACAATAAGCTTCTCTTCTAGAGGGTTAAAAACCTAAGTTTGCAGACCAAATTTAGAGAAAAAGGAGAGCCTCAAGGAAAGCCAACATTTTGGCCCTAGCCTTCCAAGGTCAATTAAGACTCAGGACAAATGAGAATTTGTACTGTAACGTCATATAACTCGGTAGTGTCCCAAATTTTCTAATCAAGGAGATTATGGGGCCAAACAGGAAAGTGATCGATGATGTAGAGTGTGCCTAAGGAGAGTCACATGGAGAGGAAACATTCTCTCAGGCTTTCACAGAGAGCACAATGGCCAAGCAATGGCCGTGACTCATCCACATGGCTGACACTGACAAAGGTTCTACAATCTGAGGTACAGGATCTCAGGATAAATCCTGAGGGAATTTGACTGACCTTATCAGATCCGAAAACTACAACTCTTGTTGCATAGGTCTTGCTTTATCTTGGTCTTAACCATCCAGCACAAAAGTATAAGAAGTAAAGCCATGCTGTTATGCTGAACTGTAGGGGACTCAGGTCAACAATTTCTGACATTGCCAGTCAAGCAGAAGACCCAATACTATTATGGGCTACTGGATTCGTCTAGAATATTTTGCTGCATTAACACACCTATAATATTCAAATAACGGAACTAAACAAAAAAGGGGGTATAGATGAATGTCCATTTTGTATCTATGTATTCAAAATGGTTAGGATAGATATATAGTTACATTCTTTTAATGAATAGAGGGATTTGTTGTAATAGTGTTTGTAAATAGGATATCATGTCCGCATCTTGTACAGCAATTAACCACTAGAAAGAATGCATGCAATGTGTTAAATATTGAAACTGTCCTACCAATTTGGTTTGAAACTGTCTTATTGCTATTTGTTTCTCAATAAAATTATGGAAAAATACATTACAAAAAAGAAACATTGTATGGAAGACTTGGAACTCTGAATTAGCCTTTCATATAAATAAAAAAGAGCACTTCAGGAGAATTACTTCGAATAACGACAAAATTAAGAAAGCAGATAATTCCCCTTCATAGAAAACAAATCTGAATATGAACAAAATCACTAATATCAACCGTTTTACAAGACTTAAAACCAAGCGTAAACAAATGAACAATGACTCAAGAAGAAGGAAAGGAAAGGGAGAAGACAAAGGAGGAGAAGAAGAAAATGAGAAAAATTAAAAGCTTCCCAGCACTAGGGAGGAATGATGAGTTTGTGTGGCCTTCTTGCCTGGAGGCCTTCGGTGTCCCCTTGCAGCCTTCTCAGTCTTTCCTGGCCTCCCCCAGACAGCTCTGACAGTCAGAGACAGTAACACTAGAGAATGTGTCAGAGCAAGCTAGACATTTGAGGAATTTTGGAAGTGACGAAACAAACTCTCTGTAGCTCCCTGGCTGTCTGCTAAATTACATACAGACACAGAAGATTCCAGACAGCCTGGCAAAAACAGAAAGCTTGGGGAGACTTGTGAATTTGCTGGCTTTTGAATAATTCCTCAACCCACCTTAGATCCTGTAGTAGAAGTAAAAGCTTTCTTGCCTTAAGGTGTCTGGGTATTAACTTTGTCCTGTTCATTGGCTGAAACTGTTAGATTATGGAAGCAGCGGGTAGATCACTAGAGACCGAGACCTTTTATAATGAACACAGACAGCAGTGTCTCTATTACTGCAAAGGAGACTTGTTTCACACTTTGAGTCCAGGAAAGTTCTCTAACTCCCAAAAACTCAAATCAGAAGTCACAGGTTGCAGTGAATTATTCACAATGTACTATGAAAAAAAAATTACTATGTATGACATCTGGCTGGCTTTCTTTCTTTCTTTCTTTCTTTCTTTCTTCCTTCCTTCCTTCCTTCCTTCCTTCCTTCCTTCCGTCCTTCCTTCCTTCCCTCCTTCCTTTCACCATTTGAGGCAAGGTCTCACTATGAAGTTCAGGCTGAACTGAAGCTCACTCTGTAGCCCAGGCTGTTCTCAGGCTCACAACAACGATCCTCATGCCTCAGTTTCCTGAGTGCTGGGATTACAGGTGTGCACCACCACACCTGGTTGTTCTTGTTTTCAATCATTAATGATAAGATGTGCAAGGAAACAAGAAAATGTAAAGCTTGTGTAGGGGAAAATGAAAATAGAATTTGATTTACAGCAGATTCAAATTTAGGCAATAGAGTTTGAGGTAATTATAATAACTATGTTCAAAGTAGTAAAAGAAACTATTTGAGAAAAAAAGCATGTGCTAATTATGGGTAAAGAAACAGAGATCCTCAACAGATAAAAGGAAACTATAAAAAACAACCAAGTGTAAAATCTAAAGCTGAAAAGTACAAGTGCAACAAAATATTGCATGGGTGGAATCAGTACAAATTTGTTATGGAATAATTACTTAAATGTCTATAAAAGTTGGTATGGTCGAAATCAGTGGTAGCACACTTACAATACATATATTGTTTTGTTTTTTTTTTAACAAAAGATATCAATGTAGGAGCTCTTGTTTCTAAACTGAAACCTCAGTATTCAGGGTTTTGTTTTTTGGGGTTTCGGGGTTTTTTGTTGTTTTTTGTTTGTTTGGTTTTGGTACCAGGGATCAAACTCAGGACCATTGTACTTGTCAGGCTGGCACTTATGCCACTGAGCTATCTCCCCAGCCCAGCATTCAGGTTTGATTGCAGTACTGATACTTTACAATAAACATATGGGCTTTGGGTTGCAGTTTGGGCACTCGTCTTTGAAGATTTGCCATCACTGGGCTAAATGTTTGCATCACTGTAAAATTCACTCAACGAAATCTGCACCACTATGGTGATGGCATTAGGAGGTGAGGGTCAGAGGGGTGATTAGGCCATGAGAACACAATGTTTGTGACTGTGATTAGTATCTTTGTCAAAGAGGCCCAAGAAGGAGTCACTGCTTTTTTTCCTGGTGAAGTTAGAGCGAAAAGAAGACTGTCTATAAGCACCGGGCTCTCACCAGGCACCACACCCAGGGGCACCTTGATCTTGAATTCATCTTCTCCAGAACTGTAAGAAATACATTTCAGTTGTTTATAATCTGCCCAGTTTCTGATATTTTTATAGTACTCTAAACAGACTAAGACAAGTAATAAAAAGACAAAAGATGAGTTAGAAGTTTTATCAGAGCCAAATTTGTGGGACAATGTTGTGTTCCAATATACATGTAACTGGAGCCCTAGAAAGTGAGGAGGGAGAAAAAGAAGTATAGAATGGTCTGCTGTAGGTATCGACTCAGCTAGGCTGAGGTACAGTTATTCAAATTATGTGTTGCTATGAAGATTTTTTGTCGATGTAAGTAGCATTTATAATAAATGAATATGTAAACTGTTTGGAATAATCTGAAAAGGTCTTATCTAATTAATAGAAAAGGCTTCAAAACTAAATTCAAATTTCCCTGAGGAAAACAATACTTTACTGTGGATAACAGCAACATTGCTGCCTAGTTTCTGGCCTGCCCAACTTGATGGTCTGCTCTATGGATTTCAGGCTTGCCTAGCTGGTCCCCACAGTCACACAAGCCAAATCCTTACAATAGATCTTTTTATACACACAGCATATTATATATCTCACTATTTCTTTTTCTTTCATGCAGGAAAAAAGGTTTGATGATAATAATCGAAAACATGCAAAATGTGTGAAAAATGTTGTTCTCCATATCCAAGATTCTCAATAAATCCCAAGTAGGAAAAACATGAAGAATACCAAGCCTAACATAACAGTATTCTAAACTAAAAATAAAGAAGCATCTCAGCAACTCACATCAATGGAGACAGAGAAGAATCACACTTAGAGTCCATCCTAAACAGTTCTGTAGAATGTAGAATGACAAGACCACTGACGAGCCTTGCAGAATACCCCAGGCATCGGTCTCCTCTAGATTTGGGAATGCATAAGGATCCTGGGGTAAATCCATCCTGTGACAAAGTGACAAGTTCTTCTCTAATAATGGAAGATTTATACCATGAAGATTTAAAGAAGGAAACATAGTTTGGACAGGATCAAGAGGAAACATTGACATTAAGTGACAATGTGCAATGTACTTCTCAACACTTTTCAGCAGAAGCTACCCACCCAGTCAGAGAGCTGAGAAACCATTGCTGGCCCCATCCTGTCACACCCACAGTCTTTTTGTGCCAGAGAGTATAAAAAGCAGCACCCCTTGATCTGCACTACAGGAAGAGAGAAGTGAACACGAGCTGAGTGCCCTGCTCAACCCCCTTTTCCCAGCTCACTAATCATGTAAGCTCCTCCTCATCCTCGTCTTCCTCCATCTCCTCCAGCTCCTCCACCTTCTCTCCTCCTCCTTTTCTCTCTCCTCCCTTGAGGAGAACAAGCAACAGTAAGAGATATTCCACCTTGGTTGTGAGCTACAAATTTCTTCTCCACCAAAGATACGAAGATTGAGGAATAAATTGGCCTTATCTCCGGAGTAGCTAGTTGGTAAATTTTTCAAGTCATAAAGCTGTAACATACAATCTTCTGTATCTATCACAGTTCCAAGCAGAAAGCTGGACATTCAAGAGTGTGTCATTATGTATCAACCTGATCATTTGCATTAATTAGAGTTCTCCAGAGAAACAAAACCAGTAGGAGATAGCTAGGTACATTGATAAAATAAGATATAGTAGAGAACTAATACAAAGCATTGGCTCACATAGCTAGGGAGACTGAGAAGTTCTAAAGCCGCAATTGGAAAGCTAGAAACCTACCAATAATGTAATTCCTGACTAAGTCCAAAGGCCTGAGACCCAGACTGGCTAACTGTCTCAACTGACCACAGGGGCAAGGAAAGACTTATGTACGTCCTAGCTCGAACAGCCAGGCAGAAACAGTGCCCTCTTATTTATCTAATTTTGTTTTACTTAGATCATCAATTGATCATATGAAACCTATATACATTCAGAAAAACAATCTGCTTCATTCAATATACAAATTCAAATATTAGTTTCATTCAGAAATACCTGCCTAGACATATCCAAAATAATATTTGCCCAAATATCTAGGCACTCAAGGCCCCATCAAACTGACACTTAAAATTACTCATCACATCACTCTTTGTGCACACACATGTATGCATATTATAGCAAATAAATATAAGTTTTATATACTCTCATTAGACTTAACATTGTAACTGTGCTCTACAGTACATAAAACACTTTCATATACTTTATCTCATTCAATCTTCACAGTAACTAATACTATCATTAAGAAATTTGAGGCAAAAAAAAAGAAATTTGAGGCTCAAAAGGATGATCTAATTTGTTCAAAGTCACACAACCAGTAAGAATGAGAATCGAGACCCCAACCTATATGACCTGACATCCAATTCCGTCGTATTGTGGCTGCTTCAGTATTGCCATTTGTTTGTGAAGCATTTTGACCTCCTTATGGAAGAAAAGGCTTTCACACATGAAGTCTGGGGCGGCAGCTGTATCACCAGCTGTCTGAAATGCCTCCACCAGGTTTGGCAACAGCTGTCCCAGTTTGACATCTCACTGGGTTCCTGTCAGAGCCCCACCTTGGGGAATAAGTTTAATGAAGAAAAATCCAACCTTCCACCTGAACACCTAGCTTTGCAAATGCAGCTGACATCTGACAGGTTTGAAGGCCCTCGCTGCAGGGGATGGGGTGACCCCAGCCTCTCAGCTCATAGATTATGTTTGGCAGCTTTCACTGCAATTGGCTGGCAACATTTGTGCCTTCTCAGAATCCTACTCTCTAGCCCCAGTGCTAATTTAGATGCAACTCAAGCAAACACTGTTTCCTATGTGCTGGGCATTGGGGATAAATAAAATGATAAGTAATATACCATTTCTGCCTTAGAGGCACTCAAGGTCCTACAGAAGAATTAGAAACTTTACACTGCCAGTATTTCTACAGAGACAAAATCCATTTTCATGGTAAGTAGGCCCCTTTTGAATAGAGAAACTCAAAGGAAATTGCTCAAAACTTAAATTCTGTTTTGACTATTTCGTTTGACAGAAACAACATAGTCAAATATGTATAAGATTATCAAACATAAAGAGGATAATTTTGAGTAAACTGTAGGAAACTGGATGATGGGTCATAAGACTAAAATGCTAAGTGAAATAAAGTCAGTCATAACAGGTTAAATATCAAATGGTATCTCTAACATAAGAAATCCAAAAGAAGCAAAGTAAAGAATCATATTAAGACACAAGAAAGTAAGTAATCTTTGTAGAGATCAGAAGGGAATCTGGAGAAGGGGAAAGGAAGCACTGAAGGATTTGGGGGTTAAAGTGATCAAGATGTATCATGCATGTTTACCAAACACCCAAACCGAATATAATCACTATGTAGCGAAGAAGGTGGAAGCTACCTCTGTGGCTGCTGGGAGAAGGCAGAAACCCTGAAAGTAAACACTCACAGCTTGTCTGACTTAACATGGACTGGCTTTGGAGTCCAGGCAGCTAGTCAGCTGGAAGAAGCCCCATCGTCATGTGAGCAGGAGCTGTGGCACAATAAATGTTGTACCTCTATCAGGGTCATAAGAAATGCATTTGGAGAAACCAAGGAAGATGACCAGAAAGGAGGAGGAAAAAAGAAGGTGTGAGAACAGTGAAAATTGTCAGTGATCCTAACAGAATTTGATGAAGAAGGAGAAGATATCAATCTTCATATTCCTCAGTATGTTTCTTCAGTGACATGGTTTATTTTATTTATTTATTTTTTTGCATGAAACACGGAAATGGTAAGTTTTATTGTCTACCCTTCTTTTTTCCCCATAATTTTATTGGTAAACAAATAGCAATGAGACAGTTTCAAATCAAATTGGTAGGACAGTTTCAATAATTAACACATTGCATATTCTTCCTAGTGGTTAATTGCTGTACAAGATGCGGACATGATATCCTACTTACAAACACCATTAAAACAAATCACTCTATTCATTAAGAGAATGTAACTATATATCTATCCTAACCATTTGAATACACAGATACAAAATGGACATTCATCTGTATACCCTTTTTTTGTTAAGTTCCGTTATTTGAATATTAAAGGTATGTAAACTCAGCAAAATATGCTAAAAGAGTCCAGTAGCCCATAATAGTATTGGGTCTTCCGCTTAACTGGCAATGTCAGAAATTGTTGACCTGAGTCCCCTACAACTCAACATAACAGCATGGCTTTACTTCTTATATTTCGTTTTCATACTTTTCTGCTGGATGATTAAGACCAAGGTAAAGAAGGACCTATGCAACAAGAGTTGTAGCTTTTGGGTCTGATAAGGTCAGTGAAATCCCCTCAGGATTTATCCTGAGATCCTGTACCTCAGATTGTAGATCCTTTGTCAGTGTCAGCCAAGTGGATGAGTCACAGCCATTGCTTGGCCATTGTGCTCTGTGTGAAAGCTTGAGAGAATGTTTTCTCTCTCCATGTGACTCTCCTTAGGCACACTCTACAGCATCGATCACTTTCCTCTTTGGCCCCATAATCTCCTTGATCAGAAAATTTGGGACACTACTGAGTTACATGATGTTACAGTACAAGTTCTCACATGTCCTGAGTCTTAATTGACCTTGGAAGGTTAGGGCCAAAATGTTGGCTTTCCTTGCAGCCCTCCTTTTCATCTAATTTTGGTCTGCAAACTTAGGTTGTTAACCATCCAGAAGACAAGCTTATTGTTAGTGCCATGGTTTATTGATCCATCAAGGAAACCTACCTTACAGCAGCAGAGTCTGCAACCAGTAAACAAAAGCAATTTCAGCTCATCTGGATAATGGTACAAGAAAGGTGTGAAAGAGAATTCCATGCCTATGAAGTACTTCAAAGGAGCATGTGAAAATTGTGGGACTATACCACATGAAAAGAAGACGGCCACAAGAGATGTTGGCAAGGTGGAGCGAAATTTACAGGTACTAATATAGCTCCAGGTGAACATTCCAGCCTCAGTTGATATCTGACTACAATGAGAAGAGGAACTGGTGGAATGGCTATAGTCCAGAAAGACACATGAAAATTGTGAAAGAGTATGCCACAGTTGATTTGACAAAATAAACATTGAAAGCTTAGAAACTTTAGGAATTATAGCCTCAGGAAAATTAGTAGGACAAGTTAATTCTCCAGAATGCCAGTGGGGAGTAGAGGGAGCTAATTCTCAGATGGAAAAAGATCATGAGAGTGAAGATGAGGATGAAGGTAAATATGCAGATGACATTGCTACGTACAGACAGAATTATGACTTTAAGAGATGAGTTACTGGGCCAGCAAGTTAGCTCAGCAGACTACGTACCTGCTTAGGCAAGCACAGGGACTGGGGTTCAATCCCCTGCATCACATGCAGTGCTGGCCATACCCCCATGAGCACTAAGCCACTGAGACCAGGTATTGTGGTACATACCTGTAATCCCAGCACTGAGGAAGTTAAAAACAGGAGGATCACTGTAAGTCCGAGCTGCATAGTGAGACCCAGTACCAGATACATTAAAAAGTTTTTTTAATTAAAAAAGAGATGATCACTGTCAGGAATCTTAGGATTCAAGAAGATAACTACAAAATATTTGAGAAATGTGGATTCAAATTCTGCCTACGGTGATCCAAAACCTAGGGCAATGAGAGAGAATCTGTAGGCCAATGCAGGGAAAAACCTACATGAAGGGAGTTATGCTGGATAGAACTTCAATAGATACACAGGAGATACTCTTTCAATGGCTCAAACACAGTTGCTTGCTTGGCAAGCCTATGACAAAGTCTAAAGTGCATCTTCAGGCACATCCTACGAAAATGGAGCTGTCATAAGTCTTTTAAAGTCAAAAAAAAGTTTTCTAACAACAGTAGAAAGAAAGCATCCTAGAAAAATATGCTGGCCAAGAACAATTGGATGCAACTCTGCTGAATCACTTTTAGCCAAAGCTGAAGACTATGGAGCACTCAAGACAAGGCACAGCCATTAAGGACTGGAGCTGACCACTGTCTGCTCCAAGCAGGAGGAAGATGTGATTATCCACATACACCTGTATCTAAGGACCTCTCTGGCAGATGAGGATGCAAATGCTGCCACTCATTTTTCAAGTATTCTTATTGTACAGGAGAAGGAGACTGTTAATTCAGAGGAATGTCTTACAAATGATCTATCTGGAGAAGAACCTATGAAAAAATCGCACTTCCTCCTGGTGGTGCAACAGGAAAAACTTAAAGCAGAGAAAAACAAGAAGAAGATGCAATGAAAGAGCAGCTCAGAGAGTGATGGTGAAGAAAAGAAACATGAAAAACTGAAAGAAAAAAAAAAAAACATTGAATGCGAGAGAAGGCTACCTTCTCAAAGCTAAAGAGACCCTGCAAACTGATGAAAGGAAGCACCTTATAAAAGCATATGGGAAGCTCCGGACCCCACTGAAGAGGAAATGGAAGCTGACAGAATGAAATGCCAGCGACCAGATGACCCCGTGGCCTCTTTCCTTGGACAACAGTAAGTAGTCATGAACAGCCATCAGATAGACACACCTGACACACTCTCCTCAGCTTCCTGATACCTGTGAGAAGAACACTTGCCTACTCTTTGATTAAGCTTCAGAAGACTCAAAGTAAGTTTACTGCTTTCTACACTGAAGAAGCAAAACAGAAGAAAACCAAAAAGGAAGTATGTGCACTTTTACATTAGTGATTGGGAAAGGTCTTGGTTATCTAGCTAACAAAAATATCTCCTACTGAGCCATTAAGTCTCTATTTTCTTAATTCTTCTAGCCCTTTACCTAATAGTGTTGTTACACACTTTGAAAGTAGATTTGTTACTTTCTCTATACCAGAACTTCTCTATTTAAATCCCTAGAAATTGCAGAAATGACTTACCTCTGATTGTAGTTTTTTGTAATAATTTGTTTTAAATGGTCTGAAACAAAAAATAAGGTTATTCTACCTTGGTCTTTGGGTAACTAAAAGGATATTTGTAGAACATGTAAATAACTTTATTCTCCCATGTAAATCTGTGAAGTAACAAATATGTTTTTATTTTATTATTAATTGTAATTTTAATACATTTCCTTTGGCTATGTGTATAACCAAATTTGTTGCCTTTCAATGGAAGAAGAAAAGATTTGTCTTCTCATCCATGGATCAATATTGACTAGTCAATACTTTTACCATGCTAAACACGATTTAGCCATAGAAATTTATTCCTTTGCTTGGGATACTACTTCTTTTAATTTTGATTGTTTTGATGTAAAATTATAGTAAATCTTTAAAAACTTTAGACATCCTTCATACTGAATCTTCATTGCCAGAAAGTGTTACTTTAAAGCTTACAGAGAGTAAAATTGAAGTTTTCTTCAGATTTGTAAGGATGGCTTGTGAGGGCCTTAGTAACCGAGATTGCTACAGTTCTCAAGCCTCATCTATCAACATTGTGTACCTAAGGCAAATAGAACACAACAGTCTGTTAAGAGCCCCTGATGTGAGTGCCTTTACTTAACAGTTTTCTAGCCTATCAAAAAGCACATATAAGGGCCGGCCATATAACTCAGTGGATTAAAGCACCCTCAAGCAGGCTCAAAGGATGGGGGTTCAATCCCCAGGACTGCTGTGTGGGCCCTGCCCATGAGGCACACTGAGACAGTGATTGAGATTGGGCGTGGTGGTGCACCCCTGTAATCCCAGCTCTTGGGAGGCTGTAAACAAGCAGATCACTATGAGTTTGATTTAGTAGTGAGACCCTGAACACCCTGTAGACCCTTCCAATATATATATGTAAAGCTCTTGTACAATATGATGGTAAGTCAGCATCTCAGAACTAGTGCTGGTAGAGGGTTGACCATCTGAATCAACTCTCAAATGCTGTACTATGGATATTTATGGTATCTGGATTCAGACTAGTGTGAAATCAAAGAGCAATGCAAACACATGCATCAGATTCTTTTCTTCTTTAAAAGGTCAAATTTTGTTTTAACATTCCTTTACATCAGATGACTCAACATAAACTCTAATATTAGTATCCATTTCATATCTTATCCTTTGTTAATAAAAGTATGCAATTGAGGATTGAAAAAAAAAAGAATATCAGAATGGCAAGGGAGATTCAAGAGTTGTGAAAGGGACACTTTAAAACTTTTATTTTAGGGTCAGTGAGATAGCTCAGTAGATTAAGTGCCTACTTAGGTAAGTGCAGGGACTGGGATTCGATTCCCAGTACTGCATGCCACACCGGCCCTGCTCCTTGGAGGGCTAAGAAAGCCACCTAATCTTGGTGTAGTGGTGCATGCCTATAATCCCAGCACTGGGGAGGCTGAAAATAGAAGGATCACTACAAATCTGAGCTGTGTAGTGAGGCCCTGTACCAAATACATACATTAATTTTTTTTCTTTTGAGAATAGAACTTCATTTTTTAATCTATCAGACATACACAGCCAACAGTGATCCACTTAGCAAAGGCCACACTATAGCACTTATGTCCGAGGGTACCAACAAGTAGGCCCTATTTGCAAGGAGAAAGTACACTGCCAGGATGTGAGAGCAGGAGAGGTTGTGAAAAAGTTTCAACATCCCACCAAAATTCTCAGAGAATATTCCAAATGGAATCATGGAATATTTTTAAGTTGGACTGGAGTAAGCATGATTTGATCCATGAGTTTAAGAAAGTGATGCCAGTGTTTAGCAGAGAAAACCACTCAGACGTGAAGGCTAGTCAGAGCAAATACTAGGATGTCCTGCCTGAGAGACGATGAAGGCCTGAACCTGAGGTAGAAATGCAATCGGGGAAGGACTGGAAAATTTTCCAGAGAAAAGCAGTCAGACCCGGGTCAGTGAGAGGTATGAGCTCTCTGGTTTTCTGACAGGAAAGTAAGCAAGGTACAAACTGAGATGGAAACGCCAGAAAAACAGGAGGAGAAAGATTCAAGAGAAAGTCCCCTGGTTTGATTTGGGCTGGACATGCTCAACGTGGAGTGTATGCAGACACCAAGCACAGACACTTAGTGAAGGGACAGAAGAACAGTCCAGGGAGTAGAAAGTCTCACCGATTAGGTCATGAGAGTGGATATGAAAGACGGTGGTGGCAGTGGTGGCGAACCTATGGCTTGTGTGCTGCAGCAGCAGGCTGTTTCTATAATCGAAAACTCTAATGATGATGAACATCATTGGCATAGACGGAAGGAGAACAGGGAAAACCAAGGCCCTCAGGAGCACTAACATTAAGAGCCAGGTCAGAAATCAAAAAGAAAAAACAGCCATCAGAAGAGATAAAAGGAGGACCAGGAGACAGCATCGGCAAGAAAGGAAGAACAAACAACACCTATAAATGCTGCTGAGAGATCACAGAAGATGAGAACCACAGCTGAACTACTGGGTCACTCTGGAAATGGAGAAGTCATTAGAGTTCGAGAGGAAAAGAAAAGAGGAGAGGGGAGAAGAGGACAGAAGAGGGGAGAGGGAGGCGAGGGTGGAGGGGAGAGAAGGAAAAGAGAGGAGAGGGAGGGAAGGGCAACAGAAGAGAGGAGAGAGAGGAAAGGGGAGGGGAGGGGAGAGAAGAGGGGAGAATAGGAGAGTAGAGAGAAAAGGGAGGAGAGAGGAGAGGAGATGGGGAGGGTAAGGAAAGGGAAGAGAGGAGAGGAAAGGGGAGGGGAGGGGAGAAAAGAGAGGGCAGGTAAGGGGAGAGGAAAGGGGAATGAAGGGGAAAAAGGAGAGAGGAGGGGAGGAAAAATAAAATAAATAGATGAAATAAGATCAGCAAAACGTCAGTTATCATAGCAGCCGGGTCACGGCTACATGACCATTCGTTATGTCATCTCTACTTGTGTGTATGTTTGAAACTTTTTCCAAATAAAAAGTTCACATTCTAAAAGGAAATTAACACCCCCCTCCAAAAAAAAAAAAAAAAAAAAAAAAAAGTAAGAGCTTATTGGCTTCTTAGATCAGAGTTTTTCCTGAATATTGAAAATCAAGTGGGAAGCAAAGAACCGGAAGTTGCTGATACCAAGTATCATATTTTGAACTTTTCTGGAAATGGGATGTGAGAAAGAGAACTGGCTTGGTACTTGTATCATTCAGTGTCACTATAAGAAACAGATGGCACTCCAGGAAGGGTGGCTCCTCAAGGGTTCAACACAGGGAGTTTTTGCTGGAGAGGAGCAGAATACAAGGAAAGGAATACGACAGTATTGCTTATGTGAATAACAGCTGAACGTTGTCTCTCCTTATCACATGCTCTTAGTGGAACCCATCCATATGCATCTATTTTTCATGAGTATGTAAGTTGGCAAGAGGTTGGCTGCTCTCAGCTGGGGGCCCTCTTCCAGCTGGTTTCCAGCTGGGCTTGGCTCCTCTTTGCAAAGTGACCTCTTGTCTGATCTGCATGTGTTCCTTCTGGGGCCAGTCTGGAGAGGCACCAGAAAACCCCAGGAGGAAGATTCTTCCCACAGCAGAGGCACTCAGAAACATGTGATGCTTCTTAAGGCTTGGGCTTGAAACCTGGACAGGTGGCTGGGTATACCCACATTCCACTGTGTATAGACATAGCAGCAAGCCCAAGGGTAGGGGCAATATATCCTTCCTTTTATGGGACTAACTGCAAAGTCATGGATGTCAGGAAAAGCACAGAATTAGGACCAGTAATTCAACATTGGATAAAATCTAGAAGCAAGAGGATGGAGCCATTAGTGAGGAGGGGGCTCCTTGGAGAAAAACTCTGACCTTCTATGTGAAAGAACCTAGTGTGATCCCACAGGGAGGACACCAGGGAATAAAGGTCCTCATCTCCCTTAGGGCTCCTGCCTGGAGTGCTCACGTGTTGATCCCAGCTGGAAAACAGGAGGCAAAAGAACTCTTTCAAGGGGTCCATAAAGGTCTGCCTCTCAGTGATGGTAGCAGTGTGAGGGACAGGGAAACTGAGTGGGTCCAGCGGGACAAAAAGAGGATACAGACATAGCACTGGCCAGCTGCAAATGAGAGGAGGATGCAGTGAAGGTGCATGGGTAGGCTGTTGGGAGAGACTGAAGTCTCTGAACAAAGCCCTCAGCTCCTCCAGTAAGGGGGCTGTGAGGGACCTGGGGGCTCAGAAGCTACAGAAGACCATAGAGGAGGCCTGACAGCGGCTATGAGCATCTGATCCAGTTGGGCAGTGTACCGAGCTCTGAGAGAGGCTTTCTCTCCCACAAGGCAGGGACACAGCTGGAGGTGGAAAAAGGCAATTTAGGCTGATTGTCTGACTCAGCAATAAAATTAGGCTGTCACAGCTAATAATAGTCAAGAGGAGGAGAGTCGCTGGTGGGAGAAGAACAGGCAATCAGTTTGATGATTGACACTCGAGGAGACCAAGTACCGGGCTCTGTGTCCAAGGGTCATGGAAACAGCCTCCCAGAAGGGAACATGTTACTGAGACCCACCAACACTCCCTGGTTGGCTACCAAAAAGCTCTCAATATTTGTGCTACTTGTGCTTCTAAACACAAATTAATGTGAAATGAAGTCAATGTATTATAATCAGCAACAATATTTTAAGAAATCAATTGGCCAGGTGCAGTGGCACAGGCCTAAAGTCACACCTACCCAGAAGTCTGAGCAGGAGGATTGCGAGCTCAAGGCTAGCCTGGGCAACTCAGGGAGGCCACCTTGCCTCAATATTTTTTTTAAATAAAATTTTAATAGAGCTGAGGCTATTGCTTAACGGTAGAGTGCCTGTAGACTCAATCTCTCCAGCACCACAAAAATAAAGAGTTTTTATAAGTATAGAATCCTTCCAGGGTGAGGGAGAGGAGCAGTCAGAAACTCAGACTAAGTTTTGTACATCCAGAGCCTAAAATGAAGGTTGGCCTACTTTATTAGACCACAAAAAAAAAAAAAAAAAAAAGAAAAATTGAAATGGTCTCTCCAAATCCTCCCAAGCAAGCATTCAAGCGGCAGATGATACAAGTATGAATTGTGAGCTGGATTCAAATTCCATCTCATTTGCTTACATGAACTAACAAATCTTTTCTCCCTTTAAACTGATTTTCCCAAGTATCTGTACCAACAATGGGAAGCTGACCAAACATGTCTCAGGCACACACTTAGTACAAATAGGCTCCTGATTTCATGTCACAGCTTTCTGGTGCTAAACCCTGTGTCCCATCCCACCTGCTTACTGTAAAAAGCATTGCCTTCTCTGGTCTTCTGGTATCTTCTCTTTTCTCATTTGTGACCTTGTAAGAGGTATCTGAGTCTTGCAATACGGTCTATGCTAAATAATATTTAAAATGTTCCAAGGGATAAAAAGAATTTTCTAAAGAAGAAAGGAGAGGGGCAGTGAACTGAAAAAGGCAAATTCCTAAGAAAGCCTTCATGTAACAGATAAACAGAGACTTGAAAGAGAAGTGAAACAGACAAAGTAGTTCAATGTTTTGTATTTTAATAAGAAGGCCAAACACAGACCATGGAGTCAGACTGAAAGCTCTCTGAGCTCCCAGTCAAGCGTCAGTGAATGAAACCTCCAAGGGAGCATCCCAATTAGCCCTATTTTCCAGATGATCAGAACAGGACCCCGAAGTCCAACTCCTATCCCTGGTGCTCATCTTGGTACAAACTCATCCCTGTTGCAAAGCCATGTACAAATGACCACTTACACAAACAACTGCCCAGTTTTTACAGTATGCTTATGTTTCAGGACTTCTTGGCTGCCAGTACAAGATAATAAGCTCATTGATCATGGCTGTGTTTCAATAAATATTTTTTCCCTGCTAATGAGCCAATTTATAATCTCAAGTCAGACACTGTCAGGCTTTGGTTCTTTTTTTATGTGTCATCATAACTGTTATTATTTGGTATTGCCATCTGAGTCACTTTTATAGGAATAAAAGGCCTTTCTTGTGCTTTTGGATAGCATTTTTTTTCAGCAGTGTCCTCAAGATACCCCCTTCCAGCCTCAAAATAGCTTTCTCAAAATACTTTCTCCTGCATGATCCCATTTCTAACAGATGCATAGTCCACACTTACAAACTTGCAGCTGCTATTTGAAAAACGCCAACAATATGTGAGGCCCGAGGCCAGATACAGTGAGAAATGCGAAACCTTACAAGACATGGCATCATTACTTAACAACTTAAAGGTGTTAAATAAAAATTAGCATTGTTGTGTAAGGCTTAAACTTGGCAGTCATGAAGAATATCTTCTTCTCTCTAGGAAAATCAGGTTCTGTTCACTCTGACCTACTGTGAAGGAAAAGGGTGTTTATACGAACAGATAAGGTTTGGTACTGCTTGGCCCACCATGCCAGGAAATGGTACTCGTGGTGTGAGAAGAAAAGAAGCCAAAGTTCTAAGACTCTGTGGAGCTCTTTCTAGACTTTCCTTGATACTGCCACTGCTAATGTCTTTCCACAATCTTCTCTTTCTTCCTGACTAGTAGAGTAAGAGAGGTCTGGGACTACCTTACCACCCCACCCCAGCCCCACAAAATATCTCTGCTCCTTTAGGTGGAACCCATATTGGAGTGTGGGGGCCAACACTGCCACTAGGGTTACCTCAGCTGGCAAAATGCTTTCTGCAGAAGATAGCATTAGATGTGCTGCTGTAAGAAAAATTACCCCAAGCCCAGTAAGTTTAAGAGGTGTCTGCCTGTCCTTTCAATGTCACACTGAACTGCTGTTCAAAAGGCCCATCCAAGGATTATGCAATTTCCAAAACAAAAATATCATCTTTGACTGCTATACACTAGTAATTAGACTCAAAGTCAGTGACATTAGGTGTTAACCTGTAGATTTGTGACTACCCGAGAAGCAAATGATTCCTGACAAGTAGAGAATATCAAAGGTTGTGGGGGTTTTGCCCCATAGAGCATTAACAAGTTTTGGATCTAACCTTACTCTGATGTTCCTTTTGTAAATGGCCTTCAAATATCCCATTCTTCAAATACTCTTTGAGTTGACTTTATTATATGTGATTTTTAATTGTCTGGGCTCATTTTCTGGGTTATTATTCCCAACTATTTGGGCAAATATTATTCTGTATGTTTGGCAAGGGTGTTTTTAGATGAGATTAATATTAAGATCATTGAACTTTGAGTAAAGCAGATTGCCTTCCATAATGTGGCTGGGCCTTTTCTATTTAGATGAAAGTCTAAATAAAATAAATATTGGCCTCCCCCAAGCAACAGGTAATCCTGCCAGCAGCCTTTAGCCTTGAGCTACAGCATCAGCTCTCCCTGGGGCCTCCAGATTGCCAGCCCATCCTGTGAGTGATGGGCCTGCCAGCCTCTATAACTGTACAGGACAACTTCCTAAAATCTAAAATAGCCTAGTGGTTCTGCTTATCTAGAACATCCTAAAACACCATCTTTACCTACTACTAAATGAGTTAAATAGCATCTTGGACACATCTCTAGTTTTAGTAAGGTATGTTCTCATATCACTTTTAAAATGCACAATTCAGCAGAGCCTAGAGGTTGATGCAGAGACAAAGAAGACTCTTTTTCTGGCCTTGTCCCAGCAATTACCTCCTTTTGGGAGCCTCCTACAGGAGTAGCGGTGGCAGGAAAGGACCCCAGTGTCTGACAGGCAGGACCTGGCTAAACACCATCTCTGTGCCATCTCAACAAGACCATAAGAAGAGTGAAAATAAAAACTTACAATGGAGGGCCGGTCTTCTTTCGACCCCTTGCTGCTCCGTACCGGAGTTAGTGGCTGGACCTCCTGCTACCTCGTGTAAAGATGCTACCCTTCCCTTTGTTCTGGGCAACACGGCCTCTGCAGAGATGTGGTCAGCTGGCCAAGATGGCTACTCAGGCCCAGCACAGGAAGGCAGCCCAGACTCGGACTGGAGAGGCGACTCAGGGCTGGACTGGCCAAGAGAGTCTCTCCGACAGTGACCCTGAGATGTGGGAGCTGCTACAGAAAGAGAAGGACAGGCAGTGCCGCGGCCTGGAGCTCATTGCCTCAGAGAACTTCTGCAGCTGAGCTGCGCTGGAGGCCCTGGGGTCCTGTCTGAACAACAAGTACTCGGAGGGTTATCCTGGCAAGAGATACTATGGAGGAGCAGAGGTAGTGGATGAAATCGAGCTGCTATGCCAGCGCCGTGCCTTGGAAGCCTTTGACCTAGATCCTACACAGTGGGGAGTCAATGTCCAGCCCTATTCGGGGTCTCCAGCCAACCTGGCTGCCTACACAGCCCTTCTGCAACCTCATGACCGAATCATGGGGCTGGACCTGCCCGATGGGGGCCATCTCACCCATGGCTACATGTCTGATGTCAAGCGGATCTCTGCCACATCCATCTTCTTCGAGTCTATGCCCTACAAGCTCAATCCCCAAACTGGCCTCATAGACTATGACCAGCTGGCACTGACGGCTCGACTTTTCCGACCACGGCTCATAATAGCTGGTACCAGTGCTTATGCTCGCCTCATTGACTACGCCCGCATGAGAGAGGTTTGTGATGAGGTCAAGGCACACCTGCTGGCAGACATGGCCCACATCAGTGGCTTGGTGGCCGCCAAGGTGATTCCTTCACCTTTCCAGTATGCAGACATCGTCACCACTACCACTCACAAGACACTTCGAGGGGCCAGGTCAGGACTCATCTTCTACCGGAAAGGGGTACAGGCTGTGGACCCCAAGACTGGCCAGGAGATCCCTTACACATTTGAGGACCGAATCAACTTTGCTGTGTTCCCCTCCCTACAGGGGGGCCCTCACAACCATGCCATTGCTGCGGTAGCTGTGGCTCTCAAGCAGGCCTCTACACCCATGTTCCGGGAGTACTCCCTGCAGGTTTTGAAGAATGCTCGGGCCATGGCTGACGCCCTCCTAGGTCGAGGCTACTCACTGGTGTCTGGTGGCACTGACAACCACCTGGTGCTCGTCGATCTGCGGCCCAAGGGCTTGGATGGAGCTCCGGCTGAGCGAGTCCTGGAGCTTGTGTCCATCACTGCTAACAAGAACACCTGTCCTGGAGACCGAAGTGCCATCACCCCTGGGGGCCTGCGGCTCGGGGCCCCAGCCTTGACCTCTCAACAGTTCCGTGAAGATGACTTCCGGAGAGTTGTGGACTTTATTGATGAAGGGGTCAACATTGGATTGGAGGAGAAGCGCAAGACTGCCAAGCTCCAGGATTTCAAGTCCTTCCTGCTCAAGGATCCAGAAACAATCCAGAGTCTGACCAACCTCAGGCAGCGGGTGGAGCAGTTTGCCAGGGCCTTCCCTATGCCTGGTTTTCATGAACGCTGAAGGCACCTGGGGTTGAGGCCTGTGGCCTCTGCTTCACCCCCCTGGTCTGCTGGAAGAGAACACCACTTACCTATTTTTTGATGGAGGAGGAAAGTCCACCTAGCCAGACCATTTAGGGCAAGAGCGAAGTACAGTCTCTCTTCCCAGAAATTAGAGCTTTCTTTTTTTTGTAATCAGATTTAGAAGAACCCTCCTCCCCCAGCTTTCTGCCTTCTCTGCCATTATCTCAGTGTTACTTTGGCTCTTTCTTGGGGAGGGGGTTTATCCTGCTGAGCCAGAGAAAGGGGTGGGCAGGCACCCTCCTTCCTGTTTTTATCTAATAAAATGCTAACCCGCAAAAAAAAAAAAAAAAAAAAAAAAAAAAAAACTTACAATGCATACAACAAAAATAAATGGAGTCATATAGGATTACAACCCAAAACGCTGAATAAATATCCATGCAGTCATAGTGAGAAAAATAGATGGTTAAATAAACAAATGGAGGTCAACAGAAAAATCTCCTCTGTAGAATTTATGTATATGCTCCTAATTTATGTATATGCTCTGCTATTAAAGAAGCACAGCATAACTCCCCTCTCCTTTAGTATGGACCTTGTGGCTTTCTTCCATGCAAATTTAGGAGAGAAAAAATAATTTTACCATGGAGAAACCTGATGAACACTAACTCAACTAAACCATCAGTATCAACAGTGATAGTATACACCTTTAATTTAATGTAACGGAAATAACGCTACATCTATATCCTCCCCAACACAAATAACCTCAAATTAAGGGCCGGCCAAATAGCTCAGGCGATTAAAACGCCTATGTAGGCAGACGCAGGAGCTGGGAGTTCAATCCCCGGGGTCTGATGTGCCGGCCCCACCCCTGAGGTGCACTGAGATGGCGATTGAGACTGGGCATAATCCCAAAATTTGGGAGGCTATAAACAGAAGGATCACTATGAGTCCAATCTACACAGTGAGGCCCTATAGACACTGTACTAAATACGAAATAAATAAATAAAATAAAATAAAACAAATAACCCCAAATTAAACACAAAAGATACATCCCCACTGAGGGACATTCCACAAAATACCTGACCAGTACTCCTCAAAAGTTTCAAGGTCATCAAAAATAAGGAAAAATTTTAAAAGAGGTCAAACTTCCAAGCTCATAAAAATGAGGTAAAGTCCTCTCCACAGGAAACTGAGACAGGCTGGCTAAATTCAAGGTGGTACCCAGGATCTCAGAACAGAAGAGGAACGTGAAAGGAAAACACAAACCTTCAGGAACAGTAGTCTGTGACGACTGGTTTACTCATGTAGACACTGGAACAATGGCAGATATTAATAATGGAGAAACAATGAGGAATATGGGGACTTTCCGTACTATTTTCGCATTTTTTAGTAAATCTGAAACTGTTTTTAAAATAAAAGGCTTATTTAAAAATAATACTTTCTACAAGTTTTTAAACATCAAATTAACCTGATTTAAATCCCACTTCTGTAGTTTATTACTTGTTGTACAAGTCAGGTACTCTCTCAAGTGTCCCCAGGAGCACAAGATTCCCCCATATGGTATCATTCGCCTCACAAGGTCATCCTGAAGGTGACAGACAAAAGCATCAAACTAATAAAAATAAATAAATAAAGCCTCAGGGAGAGTAAAGCTTGAGCCAGGTGTGGGGGTAGGAGTGGGGTGTCTCTCCTCAGAATAAGCTTGAGGAGGACTTGGAGAGAGAAACTGTTAAGGGGAAAAGCTTCTTCCCAAAGACCTTCTGCTTGAATGGGGGTAGCAGAGGCACTGACCCAACGCCTGTGTGACCAACCTGCTCCGGAGCATGGGCCTCTCCGATAATAAACTGTCCCTTGAAAGCAGCCCACTTCTCTTACCCTGTCATCGGTCGTGGTGTGTACAGTCACTTCTCACTCCACACTTTAGGGAACTTTGAATGTGCTGGGACTACCGTTCGTTTGAACGTGCTTGGCTCTGAGAAGAGATTCCTCCTGCACTAGGCTGGCGTGGGTATGTCCACAGTCATTTGATCAGGTCTGTCCCGAATGCCTGCTCTATCAGAAATCCACACCAGGGGGCGACATAGATGCTCCACCCCGGGACGCCCTTTCTGCTGGAGCTGCCACTGGAGTCTTAGGCTGTTTCCTTGAGATGTGAAAGAGGATCATGGGTGTATTCGTTTCCTGTAACTGCTAACAAGTTACCACAAAGATCACCATAAACGACACGGTTAGAAAGCAGAACCCAACCGCTTGTTTCTAGCTGTGGGAGTCAGAAGTCCAGTGCTTTCGTAGTCATAGGCGAAAGATTGCAGTAGGTGTGGCTACCTGGAAACAGCCACCAAGGAAACCAAATCCTTGGAACTGCAAAAACTTAAAAAAAAAAAAAAAAAAAAAAAAAACCTCCCTAGTACTAGAGCGACTTCAGCCAAGAAAAAGGAAACCACAGGACGGGATTCTTGGTGCTTCTGAAGAGGGTATGGGTACAGGTGAATTGGAACTTGGCTGGATTTAGATACTCCCTGGAGTGTTTCTGAAATTTTACTTCCAATGTAAATTAATTTCCAGGGACCGAGGTTGTAGCTGAGATGTAGGGAGCTTGCATAGCTCCCCTGAGTCTGGGCGTGAAAGAAATTTTCACTTCCTCTGACAAGACAGTTGGGACTGTATTAGATTCATATACACACTGGATTTTTCTCTCTCACAAATTTCCTGACTCTAGAACTTTGCCTCTGTGATCTGGAGCTCTTGCTGCTATTCTCTTTCCCAAGAAAGCAAATGACTCAGAGCTTCAGAATGCAAAAGCAGGGAAAATTCTCCCTCCACTCTCTGTGACTGTTGCAGGCTTTACTTGGGCTTAAGAATAGGACACCCAGACAGAACTGGACCTAGCTGTACTATTCCTCACGCAAAGATGCCTGCCCCTTTCCTGACTTGCTGTAACATTCCAGTCTCAGTGTAAAAGACCAGAGACAACTAAAGACAGATCTGTGTTCTCTCCTGACTGGAGACAGACTTTGTTGACAAAATAAAATCTTTACTTCTTTCTTACTTGGTATTCGAGATTTATATAGTTCTGTTGCTCAGATTTGGGGAAGGATTATGTGCATTTTAATCACTATCTCATTGGGATCCAAGACGCCAAGCAGTCACAAGAAGAACAGGTGAACAGTCTCCTCAAAGAGAAGTAGTAAATGATTCTTTCTCCCTCTCTCAGTAATAGTCCCACTTAGTGGATATGCTTGTTGATCTTCCACAGGAAGAGAATGCTAAGTCTGGTCAAAAAAGAAGAAAACATGGCAGTGAGGAAAGAGGGATTAACATATAAAAACTTTACAGAGAATACTTAGTACTTTGAGTTAGCTTTGTATATTTCTGTCCTGCCAGCTGGCTTCACACAGCCAATAAAGTCTCCAAGCAGTGAGTGTAAAATTGTTTATTTTCATTAATTTACCCTGATGACCTACAGTGGAACAGGACTTTATAAGGAGAGGTGAAGTCTGAGGATAACTATCCATACACTCACTGAACTGTGTCAACACACACACACACACACACACACACACCCATAAAAACAAAACAAGCAAAAACCTGGTAGCCCTCTGGTTCCTTATGGCAGCCTCTCCAGTGGTTGTGGCCGCCTCCCACTTTCTTTAAAAGTCTGCTTTTGTCTTTTTCATTTTCAGCAGTGTATTTCCATTCAGGAATCAAGCTGCCCAGGACCAACAGCACTGCCTAGTCCATATGCCCAGCACATTGTAAATACTGTGCTTAAAATTCACTAATTGAATCCAGTACTTCCTCCTGTAATTCCAAATCAACATTTTCTTTTAGGTGGATGGGACTTATCTCTTCCATAACACTCTTTTCTCTGACTCTACAGGATTAGCCAGGGAAGACAAACCATCCTTCCTTCCAAAATCTTCCTTTTACCTATGTATCACACACCTGTTGAGGTTGTTTTTAAACTCCGTTTGAGAAAATTTTACTTGAAATTGTTGCTCTTTGGTTCCAAAGGCATACTTAGGCCCTTTTGGACAAGTAGATCATGAAAACATGGCTCTTTTCTGTCTAGACAGCTCAGCCTTTCTCCTTCCAGGTGACACCAGAGAAAACACTTTATACTTTCAAGTGTGCAAACTTGATCCACATTCTGGTTGCAGAAACTAGTATTTATGAAGAACTGTCTAAAAATGTGAAGTCCACCTGGCTGAGCCATTGAAAACATTATCTTTGGATCAAGACAACCCATCAGAAAAATTGAGTTGGCTTTTGTTAAGTTCTCTGGATGTTTTGACATTAACCTATAGGGAGGGATACTATTTTTGAGAAGTCTTAGAAGAATTTGTTTTGGACCCTTTTATAGACATGTTGTCAAATGCTGTGTCACAAAGCATGTTTGTAAAGATGCACACGAGGAAGTTACTCTCAGTTCTCACTTCTGGGAATTTGGTTTTTGTCTCATTGCATTGTAAATGTGGCCTCTTTGTACTCCTTGCTAGGAAGCTTAATGTTAGATAAGTGTTTCTACTTTTTCAAACATACAGAGCCTCAGAAGTTTGTGTGCTGACCTTATCTCTGACTTTATTGTAATTTTGTTATTCTTAATTTTTCCATTTGCTCAGCCCAACTTCATGTCTTACTACATTATATGCAATGCATTTGTGTAAGCTGTCCCAAATCCTTTGGAAAGGAAGGCAAACATAAATATATTACAATTTTTATTAATCCCAGGATTCCAGTAGCTCAGCCTTAAAATGATTTTAGGTTCAAGGAATACTGCACAATCGTCAAAGGCAAGTGAGGGGAAATTCTTTTTATGTTTTTCCCCCAAACAAGTATCTCACTGTGCAGTCCAGGATGGCTTCAAATTCATGGCAACCTTCTCCCAACCTCCTGAGTTTCAGGATTGCATGCATGTGCGACCACACCCAGCAGAACTCCACTTTTTACTGACATTTTTGAAGGAAATCCATATACACAGCTCTGCCTACTAAAATCCCATTTTCTTGCCTGTCCACTTTTCTCGGGCCGGCTTTCATAGTTTCTTTCTCTTCGCACACTCCATAACACTCACCCAACCTCCTATTTCCAATAGCTGTTTTCTCACTCTTTCCACTCTCTCTGCTCTATCCATTTATTATATTATCTTTCTTCATCAAGAAAAATTCTTTCCACTTTTGAAGAAGGGAAGATGAAAAAATGTTTGCTGTCAGAAAATCTCTTTTGGTTGGGGGGAATGAGTATAGAAATGACACTCCTAGATTAAAAAATTGTCTCATTACATATAAATAATTATTTGATATTTTAAATTTATGAATCACTAAGCTTTATTTAGGTTTTATTTAAAAACATCAAACTCCCAAACATCCTTTCCTCTGAACTTATGAGGGCCCTGAGTTCTTATGAAAAGAAAATGTAGTGGAAAGTTTCAGACTAACCAAAAAATAATATCAAAGCAGAGAATGTCAGGTGAAAACTTATATTTTTAGCATTCTTGCCTTTCAACATTAGAATAACTTAAATATTCAATATTATAGGAATAATTAAATTATAATCACCCCGACAATGGGAAATTGTGTAGCCATTAAACGTTTATTTTTAAGAATGTGTCACAACAAAGAAAAATGTATATGTAATTATGTAAAGATAACTGACAAAAACTAAAACAAGTCATATTGTGCTTTAATTTACTGATCTGTATGTGCTGTGTGTGTTTTCCTCCAGCAGATGGAGGGAACCATAAGGAATGGAAGAGGGGAGAGGAGTTAGGGCAAGAGAGAACCCTGACAAACACTGACACTGATGGATGTTCCAGCAGAGACAAAAGCTTTCAAATGAAACAGGGAAGGTAATACAAAGAAACCCTGCGAAAGATTTAACAGAGAGCTTCTGTCAGAGAAGATAGTATGTCCAGTGTGTTAGACAAATTCTGTCCTTTACCACAGTTAGTCTTCGCAAATGTCCTGGTGGGAGATCCTATTATACTCATTTGGCTATGAGCAAGCTAGATTGCAAGAGTTTGAGCAAGTTGGACAATATCCCAGAATAAGGGATGAAAAGGATTTGAGTTAAGCTTTGCCTCCAGGCACTATCCAAGCTCATTGCTTGACAGGAGACTGCCTCCTTGCCACCTTAGAAACAGAAATTGCTTCTATGTACATGAGGCCTTGGCTTAGGTGGGACCAGTGAGAACACTTCTGATGCAAGGGTAGAGGTGGAAGGAGGAGTAGAAGCATGGCCCCCAGGTTGAGGGGTTGGTATGGAAATTGCAAACTCCATTGCAGCAAGGGGATTGCAAGCTTCTGTGCCTACAGGGCAACTGAGGTAAAAGAGGAGGCGATGTGGCAACCGGGAGCACACACACACTGAAGGGGGCAGGAACGAAGGTATGATTCACTGTTGTCAGATGCTTCCATTTGTTTGCAGAAGCCAAAAATCTGGGACTTATCTCTCTTGTGAAATTCTCAATTTTGACAGTGGAAGCTATCAAGAAAACATTTTTAAGCACTGTCTTAAAAATAAATCTGTGCAGCAGAAAAGTCTTGGCTGTAGATCCCTAGCTTAGCACCTCTGTTGGTGGAGTTCGACTATAGCAACCTCCCCAGTGATGATGTCTGCAGGTTAGGAAGTCACTCCCTTGATGAAGGCAGGAAATAGAGCAGGCCTTGCAGGGGTACTTCTTCAGTCTCTTCGCCAGCCACTCTTTGTGGGCTCATCTCTCAGCTTTCTCTGATGAATGCTTTGTTGGGTTCTGTTCCATGGAGTTAAACGAGCATGGAGTGTCTCTCCTCGCAGCCCCTATTCTAGGAAAATAAATGGCCAACTCCCTGGAGTTGGGGATTTTTAATGCAATGACTTTCCCGTATGAGATTTATTGCAGCAGTTTTGTGAGAGATTTGTAGTAAGTAGTGTTCAGGCTGTAGGTCTTAAATCCTCAATGCCACAGTCATAACTCTGCAGGAAGGAAATGATAGAATATCACAGTAGCTAATATTGCATTATGATGATACTGTCTCCCCAGAAATGATCGGGCTCGCACTGCTGCTGTCTTACTTAGGAAGCGCTCTTCAAATGTGCTTGAGCTATCCATCCAGGCAGCGCTTTGCCAAATCCAAGAGAATGCATAGAGCTGAGGAAGAGAGCTAACGTTGACTGAGCACCCGCCATGGCCCCCCCTCTTCATGAATAAGGACTCTGAGGCTCAAAGACATAAAATAATTTTCTCAAGCAACAAGAAAACAGATTCCAGAGCGCAGCAGATGGGGGTCAGTCCCCAGTGTGCTGAGCCAGCCCCACCCCCAGGATGTGAGGAGACACCAATTGAGACTGGGCATGGTGCCGTGTGCTGTAATCCCAGCCCTTGGGAGGCTGGAGACAGGAGAATCACTGTGAGTCTGAGCTATGTAGCGAAACCCTGTAGACCCTGTACCAAATACAAAAAAAAAAAAAAAAAAGACTCCAAAGCATGTCTTCCTTAACATGACAACTAAAATGTATTTTTGTTTTAAATATACAATGTTCAATCCCTGGTTCTGCCAAAATAAATAAATAAATAAATAAATAATGTTTAATGAGTCAAAGTTGACAAAAATGGTGAAATATTTCTATCATTTGGGGTTTAACTTGAAACTATCTCCCTTTCAGACTTAGTCTTGTGTGAACAAGCAGCAGTGTAAAGGACACCACCAGGAAGCAACCAGACACACTCAAGCTGTGGAATAATGACAATCATCTGCGTCTCTTCAAAAAGTCACGTTGTGGGGACGAAATGCCGTGGCACCGTTTCAGATGAAAAGAGATTCCAAAGCCAAAATCACCAAATGCAATATATAAACTTTAATTGGGGGAACTACCCACTCGGGCCCCCCCTCCTGTCCCTCTCTCAGACAGGAGCTTTCTTTCCCTCAATAAATATATTCTGCTCATGACCGCTGTTTGTTCCTAAAATTCATTCTTTGGTTTTAGAGAACATGAACTCGTGCAAGTCAGGTCAGGAGATCATTTTTCCCTGTCATTTGGAGGTTCCCTGTATCATTAGGAGGTCACTCACCCGAGATCAGTTTTTCTCCCTGTACCATCTGGAGTTTCCCACCGAGATCATTGGACGGAGGGTCTCACTACACAGCTTGGACTCCTACCTATCCTCCTGTTTTGAGTCTCCCCAGAGCTGGGATTACAGTAACCTATTTCCTGTGATGTTTATAAGAAAAATGCTTTAACTGTCTGTGGGTTGATCACCAGAGTATAGAAATTGTGTCTACCTGAATTATCAATCTTAACAATTTTTTTCTCTAATTCCTGAACTTTGATGCTATATCTCATTTTAGGAATATATTTGTAAATAGTTGGTTCAATTTCTTTTTTAGTAGAACAAAAGAAAGAACAATTGTTATTTTAGTTATGAAAAGGGACAGTCATCACCAACAGAATGTGAAGGTCAGATAAGTGTCTGCTGGATCTGATAAGTTCAGTCAAATCCCCTCAGGATTTATCTTGAAACCCTGTACTTCAGTTTGTAGATCCTTTGTCAGTGTCAGCCATGTGGATGAGTCACTGCCATTGCTTGACCAATTTGCTCTCTGTGAAAGCCTGAGAGAATGTTTTCTCTCCATGTGACTTTTGTTAGGCACACTCTACATCATCGATCACTTTTCTCTGTGGCCCCATAATCTCCTTAGTCAGAAAATTTGGGACACAACTGAGTTACATGATGTTACAGTGCAGATTTTCCTATGTCCTGAATCTTCACTGACATTTCTTCCTGTCATATAGGTCTTGCTTTATCTTAGTCTTAACCATCCAGAAGAAAAGTATAAAAATGAAGTATAGAAAGTAAAGCCATATTAATATGCTGAGCTGTAAAAGGCTCAAGTCAACAACTTCTGACATTGCCAGTCCTATAGACAATCCACTAGTGTTATGGACTACTGGACTATACTAGAATATTTTGCTGAATTCACACACCTACAATATTTAAATGACAGTGGAATCCCCTTCTCTGACAAAACTAAACAAACAAGGGGGATACAAATGAACAACCACTTTGTATCTGTATATACAAAATAGTTAGGATAGATATACAGCTACTTTCTCTTAATTCAATGAATAGAAAGATTTGTTCTAATAGTGTTTGTGAACAGGATATCATGTCTGCATCTTTTACAATGAACAACCACTAAGACAACAATATGAAATGTATTAATTATTGAAACTCTTCTACTAATTGGTTTTGAGACTGTCTCATTGCTATTTGTTTCTCAGCAAAATTATTTTTTAAAAAAACTTTAATTAGATCCTGGCTCCAAAAAGTCCAACTACCTGGATGTTGTAGGACCAATTGTAGAAATGTGAATATGAACTGGATGCTAGATACTAAAAAAAACTACTTGATATTTTAGATGTGATAACAGTATTGTGGTTATGGGGAAAAAAGCCTTGTTCTTACAAAATACATGCTAAAGTATTTCGGAGTGACCCATCACTATATATCTGTTCTTTAATTTCAAAATAATTGAAAGAAAAATTACACAGATGAATATCTATAAAATATATAAAATGTTATCCATTGCTAAATCTAGATGGTAAGAAGACAGGTGTTTATTTTACATTCTTCCAAATTTTCTGTGCACTTAAATTTTTCATAGTCATATGTGAAAATATATAAATAAAATTTGGCTGGCTTAAGTTGCCTTGGACTAGAGAAAGTCTGTATTGAATAGCATAAAAGCATTTAGAAATTCCTGTAGATCACCTCTATATAATTGCTAAGAATGTGTTCATTATAGTAAATGTGAAAAGCATTTTAACAGGAGAGTGATACATGATTACAGTTATGTAAAAACATTTTTGTAGGTAAATAAGCACTAGAAATGCATTTCTTCATTTAGTGAAATAGAAAAGATTTTTTTCAAAAATCACTCTTGCTATCTCATCTTTTCTGTTAATACAATTGTCAAAAACTATGCTCATAGACCAAGACAGAAAAAGATCTTAACTTTTTTCATATGTTGTGGAGTTACATATATAATATATATATATATATATATATATATATGTATGTATCAGGGTCTCACTACACAGATCGGACTCATAGTGATTCTTCTGTTTTCAGCCTCCCAAGTGCTGGGATTACAGGTGCACGCCACCACGCCCAATCTCAGTCTCCTGGGGGCAGGGCCAGCACAGAACAGAGGGGATCCTGCTTCCTGTACTTTACCTAAGCAGGTGCTTTAGCCCACTGAGCTATCTGGCCAGCCCAGATATTTTTCTTTTAAAAATCATCCTAGGGGTGCTGGTGAGATGGCTCAGTGGTCTAAAGCACCTACTTAGAACAAGCTTAGCAAAGCACAGGGACCGCAGTTCAATCCCCCAGCACCACATGCCAGTGCCGCCCCCTGGTGGGCTGAGCTGGCCACACACACACACACACACACACACACACACACAAATAAATTTTTTAAAAAAATCATCCTAGGAACCTTCCTGAAAGAGTTAAAGCCATCATATTGCAGGGGTGCATGCATACCCCTGGTTATGGCCATACAATTTATAATAGCTAAATCTTGGAAGCAGCCTGTGTGTACATCAACAAGTGAATGGATAAAGAAAATGGGCTATTTATACATAATGGAGTACTACTCTGCCATAAAAAGGATACATTTGAGGCCTTTGTCAGTAAATTAATGCACTGGGAGAACATAATATTAAATGAAATAGACACACAAGTTTAAATATAATATGTTTTCTCCTTTATGAGGAGCCCAACATACAAATGAAGAGCAAAATAAAGGATAGGTAAGAGGAAGTAGGGAGATCCTTTTCAAGTGGAAAGGGATGCAAGGGTTGAGAGAAGAAGAAGGGGAAAAGGATTTTAAAAAGAGATTTGATGAAAAAATTTAAAAAAGAGCTTTTTGAAATGAGAAGGAGATCAAGAGTTGGAGGGAGTGAGGAGAGATGGGAGGGAAAGGGCACAAAACAGAATTAAAACATGCTTTGGGACTGGGGAGATGGCTCAGTGGAAGAAGCGCTTCCCTGGCAAGTGCAAGGGCCTGAGTTCAATCCCTGATTCTGCCAAAAACTAAACTAAAATATGCTTTGTACAAACTCCCCATGAAAGGTGCAATCATTTTATTATAAACTTGTACTAATAAAATGATAATTAATGAAAATCACTCCAGAATGCCATTGTAAATAAGTACTATTCATTTTAATCATAAATACATGGAATGCATGTATTACTAAGAACAAATCAATACGAGAACCTCAACTGGATGATTCTAGAATTGTTAATAAGATCTGAGGAGAAAATACACACAAAAAAATAAATAATTATAATTTTAAAGCTGCCCCAGAAAGTTACAAATTTAGTTCCTGAATGCTTATATCATTTTACAGGAGTTTTATAAGACCAAGTGTCACAAATTTTGTAAGATCAATTGTCTAAAATAAGTCAGCAAACATAGGCTGAAGCCTGTTTTTGTAGTTTTATTGCAGCATAGCCACGCTTCTTCATTGACATATTCCCTGTGGCTGCTTCCTTTCATGTTCCAATGGCAGAGTTGAGCAGAATCAGTAATGAACATGCAGCACCCAAAGCCCAACCTGCTACTGTGCAGGCCTTTAAGAGAAGGGTTGTCTACATTCACTGCAAAAGTACAGGTGTGGGCTGGCAGCGCAGCTCCATGACAGAGCCCGTGGGGAACGCACTCCATGGTAGGGATGTTCTTAGCATTAAATAAATGATCCTGTGTCTCTATATGATGAAACATACAACCATAAAACTAATAGGTTTTTTTAAAAAAGATTTATTGTTTTTGTAATGAGGAAAAAATAAGATATTTTTAATGGATAGGACTGTCTTCGCTAACAAGGAAAACATTCATGGAGTGATACTTAAGTAAAATAAATTATAGAATATCACAAAATATATATTTACACACTTCACCTATGTAAAGTTGCAATGTATAGAAACTGGCTGGAGAGATATAAATGATGCTGCTCACAGTGGTTTAGGGAAGTGATATTCAGAAGGAATTTTTTTTTATTTCCTAATATAATTCTAGAATATTTAATATTTTTACAATGAGCATTTATATAAAGAAAATATGTATAAAGACATATGGTACCTGTATCATAAAAATAATGCTTATTAAAGTTTTTAAATGAACTATTGAAATGCTTAGGAAAACCTGAACACAAAATTGTAGCAGAAGTACAGTCTCAACTTCAGGAAGAAAATATAGGAAAAGGACCAAGAAAACTGAAACTATTAAATGATATTCTATAATAGCCACATTAGTGTTTCTTTCCTCTCTTTTTATACTTACTTCTATCTTCCTGAAATTTGCACAATAAACATAGATTAATTAGATGACCAGGAAAAATTTTAAAGTAAAATTGGTTAAAATAACTTTTTAAAGGATAAAAATGTTGTTACACTACTACCAATCTATGTCATTAGGCCTTATAAATCTCATGTCTATCTTTATTTCTGTCTCTATTTGTCTCTCTCATACACACATAATAATTCTTGGCAGCATGGTGACTTCTCTAATTTTCAGGGGTAAGCTGGGGGTGGGGGACAAAGTCTCATCACGTTGCCCATGTTGCCTTGAAATTCTTGGGTTCAAGCGATCTTCTGTCTCAGTCCCCCTAGCAGCTGGGACCACAGGCACACCACCACACCCAGCATGACTTCTGGAGAACTCTACCTGATCCTCTAGTTCTGCTTCCCATTTCATGACCTCCCTTTCTCACCTAAATATTCTATGTCAGTTGAATTCTGTAGGCAAGAAAGAAGAGAGAGACAAAAGCACTCAAGATTGCAAAAGTTCTGATAATCTGAAAGGATGAAATACCCACATCCTTGCAACAGCCTACAAGGTGTACAGAGCTGTGTGCCTGCCCCTAACACTACTCTCACCTCTCACCTCACTCGCCATCACTCAGTTCCTGCTGGTCTCTGCTCCAATTTCACCTTATCAGGGACACATACCAACTCTACCAACTCTACCATACTGGTTTCAAGATACATTCAGAAATATGCTTTATTAAATCTAAATGAAATTATAAAAGCTAAAAGTCCTGTGGTAGTCAACCTCCAAGACAGCTTCCTAACACATCTTTGCACGGTTACTTCCCACGGAATAGGGCTGACCTCTGTAACTAACAGGAGACTGCAGAATGATGGAGTAGCTTCCAAGAATAGATCATAATGAAGCTCAGGTTTCTGCCCTGCTTTGGATCATTTACTCTGGGAGAAGCCATGTACCATGCTCCCTTGCCCCAAAAAAACCCACTCCAGGAATCCTGTAGGAGGACGCACATGTTGAGGAATTGAAACTGTCAGCCCAACTCGCCATGTATACATATAAGCCATCTTGGAATCAAATTTTCTGGCCCCAGATGCAGCTTCATATGACTGCAGTCCTGGCCAATATTTTGGCAGTAATTTCAAGAAAGACCTTGACATATCTGATAATGTGAACAAGTTGGAAAGCAACACTATGCATTACAATAAATACTGTGCAATTCATATTACTTTGTTAAGTGAAACTCTATATCACTTGTAATTTTTCTCCTTTAATACTATTTTGTACTCTTTTAGAAATAAAAAATAAAGACCTTGAGGTATAATTACCCAGCTAAAATGTTCCCAATTTCTTGACCTAACATAA
>NW_004524670.1:4835008-4874548 GCF_000260255.1 Octodon degus
TTTTTCTGGTCCAGTGTGGAATGGTATTGTGGAAAAATGGACTTTCCTGTGTCTCTACATCCCAGTGGATGACTCTCAAGTCTTAGGGTTGCTCTTCCACCAGATTTTGGGCACATTTTGGCCTCTTTCATCTCCCATGATTCTGTTGCTCCCCAGGCATAGCCTTATCTTGAAGTATCAGGAAGGTGACACTTCTCAGTTCTGCTCTGATAGCCACCTCAGGGCCCAGGCAATCTTCAATGATTGCATTCACTCTGCCGTGCCTTTGGAAAGAAAATGAACCTTATCTGAGTAAGTCTCTCTGGGTTTCATTGTTGTATTAGATTTTGCACACCAAAGTATTTCTATGATAGACTGTAGCCTCATTTCCACCCAAAAGAAAGCAATTTCCAGGTAGAAAACATCAGGCCCACTTGCCCTGTTTTATCACCATCTTTCGTTCTCTCAGCACATTTACAGTTCTATCACCTAGCTAGAGTATTCCATCAAACATTGTCAGTATAGATAGTATTTGTTCATAATTACAGGACATACCATCTGTTGTGCACGTCCAACTCTGGTATGCTGTGTTATGTTTCTGTACATGTGTGGGTTATATGTATATCTCTAAATTTGTGTATCTATTTGTACGTCTGTAAATGTTTCATATGGTGCATATACCTGTATATATGCTTTGCATGTCTATAAAAATTTTGTATATATTTTTATGTTTGTCATTTGTATGCACGTGTTATATTTATACTATGTGTGTCTCTCTACATATATGTTATGTATTTGTGTCTTACTGGCATGTGCAAAAGCATAAACACAGCTTCACTAGCTTGGGATTCATATAATGTCTTTATCTAAGGCCAAATAAAATACTGATTTTTAATTTTCATAAGTGGGACATGGTTATGCAAGAAACTAGCATTAGGAGGAGCAGGGTGAAGGGTATACAAGAACTCTTCTAAGGGCTAGCAAAATAGCTCAGCAGACTAAGTGCCTGCTTCGGCAAATGCAGGGACCAGGGTTCTATCCCTGGTACCGCATGCCGTGTCAGCCCCACCCCTGGATGCACTGAGCAGGCGACTGAGTCTGGGCCTGGTAGTGCATGCCTGTAATTCCAGCACTAGTGAGACTGAAAACAGGAGGACCACTATGAGTCTGAGCTGCATAGTGAAAACCTGTAAAAAAGAAATAAAAATAAAAAAAGATATGAAGAACTCTTCTGTAAATGTAAAATGATTTAAAAATTGATGGGTGAGGGTTGGGGATATAGCTCAACAGCACAGCTGGCAATCTCAAAGTCCTGAGTTTGATTCCCAGTACCAAAAAAAGAGAGTAGAGTACTTAAAAATAGATTAATGGTTTAAAATGTGATTATATGTTATTAATACATATGGAATATCATACAGCCATAAGAAGAATGAAATTCTGTCATTTGCAGCAACATCTTTGGAATTGGAAGACATTCTCTTAAGCGAAAAAATCCAACAGGAAAATAAATACTACACCTTCTCAATTACATGTGAAAGCTAATATGTGATTTCAAAGTAGAGAACATAATAGTAGTTACCAAACCTGGGGAGAGTGTAGGGAAAAGAGGGAATAGACAGAAGATGGTTAACTGGTAAAGGGGTAGACTTGGACCACAGGGACAATTTCTTTTTTCTATTTTTTTCCTTTTTTTCTGGAACTGGGGATTGAATTCAGGCCCTTGTGCTTGCCAGGCAAGCAGTTATTCTACTAAGCTATCTCCCCAGCCCCGCACAGGGACAATTTCTAATGCTATATAACACAGTCAGATAATTATTATTGACAACAGTTAATTGACTATGTCAAAATAACTAGTAGAATGGATTTTGGACGTCTACAATACAAAGAAATAATATCTATCTGAGTTCTTTCCTTTTGCTGTGGCAGCTGCAGCCTTGAGTATACTCAAGCTTCAGAAAAGGTTGGCCTCCAGCGTCCTCCACTGTGGCAAAAAGAAAGTCTGGTTGGACCCCGATAAGACCAATGAAATTGCCAATGCCAATTTCTGTCAACAGAACCGGAAGTTGATCAAGGAAGGGCTAATCATCCACAAGCCTGTGACCATCCATTCTCGGACGCGACGCTGGAAGAACACGTTGTCTAACCGGAAGGGCAGGCACATGGGCATGGAGAAGTACAAGGGTACAGCCAAAGCACGGATGCAGGAAAAGGTGACCTGGAGGCTCAGAATGTGGATCCTGCGCGCTCTGTGCAGGCTGCTCCAGAGATACTGGGAATCTAAGAAGATCGACTAGCACGTGTACCACAGCCTGTACTTGAAGGTGAAGGGGAATGTGTTCAAGAACAAGCGGATCCTCATGGAGCACATCAAGCTGAAAGCGGACGAGGCCTGCAAAAAACTTCTGGCTGACCAGGCCGAGGCTCGCAGGTTGAAGACCAAGGAAGCGGGCAAGCGCCGTGAGGAGCGCCTGCAAGCCAAGAAGGAAGAGATCACCAAGTCCCTGTCCAAGGAAGAGGAAACGAAGAAGTAGTGTCCTGTGTGTACAAAGAGTGGATAGGTCCCAAATAAAAGAGCTCTTGTCCATTCAGAAAGAGAGAGAGAGAGAGAGAGAGAGAGAGAGAGAGAGAGAATATATCAGATGATAGGTGTGCCAATTACGCTGATCCAATCATTGCACATCATATGCATGTATTGAAATGTCAGTGTACTCCATGTGTTCAATTAGTATGTGTCAATTAAAGATAAAAAATGTGTTATAAATACATTTAAATGACTGCAGATTGGCAGGAAAGTTCATTATTCCTTCTCCTTGGATCTAAAATTTCTCATGGATACTTAGTGTTTGCCCAGAGTCACCAGCCTGACTGTGCTTTCCTCAATAGCAGAGTTGCAGTCAGGTCTGATGGCTCTTTAAGCCCAGATGAAAAACCCTCTAACTTGCCAACTGGCATTCCTGTTTGCTAACGCTTCAGTGTGATCCCTGGGGATCCAGATCCCCTTTCAGGATCTCCACAAACATTTAAAAGAAGATAAAAATACAGAAACACAGACCCAAAAGCCAGTGACTAATTTAGGAGAGAACTGCCCTTTTAAGAGACCAGCAGTGGGGGAGACTGATCCTGTGCTGCCTTTGATTGTCTAGATCTAGTAGGTGTAAGGGAGGCTCCAGGGGAGGCAGAGTAGATTGCTGCCCACTCAGCAGACCAGGCCTTGCACAGTCAGTCCTGCCTGGGATTGTGTGTGCTGCCATGGCCCCACATTTCACAGAAGGCTGCTCCGAATTTAAATATTATCCTCCCTCCACCCTTCTCCCAAAGTCAATTAAGAGTTCTTTGAAGAGGGGTGTATCTGCCCTGCCCTGCTAGGCTAGAAACAAAGTGCTTGGCTCCTTGGGAGAGTGTGGCCTGTCCTTGCTCTCAGCTCACTAAGCAACCTGTTGCTGAGCTTGTAATTACCAGAACTGTGTGCTCCACAGTGAATGTTCTTGGGGATTTTAATGATGGAAGTGAATGAACATGCTTCAACATTTGGAAACGTGCTTGAGAAGAATAATTGCTTGAAAGTGTTTCATAAATTGTTGCTAGGAGACCACACCAAGATGGGCCTTTTTACTTCAACTCGAAGTTCAACTGGCAGGAAATACTCCCATTGAAAATGCAGATAAGCAAATGGAACAATTCAAAAAAGAAATAGAGACGGACAAAGGCCGACTGGCTATTAGAAAAGCTCTTCCACTCAAAAGGGAGGAGAGGCAAGACCATGTTCGTGGCTGTGATGGATCAGTATCTCAGTTCTTATTAGTGATGTGATCTTGGGAAATTCTCTATGCCTTTTAGTCTCAGTTTTCTTAACAAAAAAATGGAAATAATCATAACTCATAACATTAAAGACAACAAACACGTGGATGTACTCTGAACGTAATGCTCACTAATCTATATAATTATATATACAGATTCATTCCAAAATATAGCTTACAGAAGCATTTCCTGTCTTGGTTTAGATCCCCCTCCCTGCCAAAAAAGCATTCCTTGACACAAAGAATGCATAGTTGAGTTGTTTGAAAGATCCTTGGAATTGGTGAAAGTAACCTAGAAAGGGAGAAAAGTCAAAAAAAGATGCAATGATGAGCAGGAAAAGGGATCTGTCTTGGTGGGAACCTTCTGAAGGACTAAATATACCCTAGAATTTTCCCTACTATAAGGGTGAGAAAGAAGAATTTATCCAACTGATACTTTAAGTGATTAAGGGTTGCCACTACATGTTTAATGTCCCCAACATCCCCACAATACCCAGAACAGTAACTTCTAGTGGGCTAAAAGAAAATGCTCAGGCAGAAAATCAGGGAACCATACGCACCCAAGATAAAAATCTTCCAGTCCCACTAGGGCTATATGTGAACTCAAACACAGACCAAAAGATGTAGAATACAATGTCAACAGAACTGCTATGCTTAGGGTCAGCAATATAAAATTAGTTGATACAATGCTAAAATAAAATGGAGATATTCTGTATATGTTGCTGAATTTTAACAAGGAAAGAAGAAAAAGAAAAGGGTGAAGGGTTAGTTTGCAGGAAGGTGCTCTGTGATGACAGATGTCTTTTTTCCTACTTTCTAGACATCCAGTCAATAAAGCAGCCTGGAATTTAATCTACATCCCCTATTTGGGTGGTAATACATGACTGAGAAAACCATATATATATATATATATATATATATATATATATATTCAAGTCTCTTGTGGTCTGGGGGATCTCAAACTTTCTTATCGAGTTAAACGATGGCTTAATTTCAGGCCCCATACATTAAATGTGAACTTCTAACATTAAATTGTATTTGCATACTGAGTTGAGAAGGACAAGAAAGGGAATGGGGGAAAGAGATCTATCTATGTATGTAAGTGGGATAGTTTAGACAACTGTACTGTGCATTTCTGGTGCTCTATGGAAAGGAGCAAATAATGCTTAATTTATTTTCTCTCCTTTTTTTCAATTGTTTTTTTCTTTTTCTCTTCTTAATTTCTTATATATTTCTTTCTTTTTTTTCTTACTTCCTACATGCATGTATCTGGTAATATGAATAACTGGTTGGAAGACAACACTATACATTACAACAAATACTGTGAAATTCATATTACTTTGTTAAGTGAAATTCTGTACCACTTGTAATTTTTCTGTTTTAATACTATTTTGTACTCTTTTAAAAAAATTAAAAAAAAATTTAAAAATAACAAAAAATTTTTACTTGGAAATTCCTTTTACATTCTTATCAGGTCAGCTACTTCTCTACCTAAAACTTCCTCTCCCACCTGACAGCTAGTTGCCATTTGGATCACTAGCAATCCAGGCAGGGCTCAAACTCAACACTCTCTAGTGTCAAAAGCAAAAGCATTTAAATGTTACCCACCAGAACCTTCTCAAAAGTCTCTTTGCCACCCAGTCCTAGGAAGAATTTCGGCATTGCACGATGTCCCCATAGAAATGGAAAGCCATGTTTGTGACACTAACAGAAGGCAAGGCGATAAAACAGATCAATATCCTAGGAAGGGCCAGTGACACTGACAGTTCCTCCTCCGGCCCTACAAGATCTCAGCTCCCCTTCCAGGTATTATAAAGATGAGACATGGTAGTCTGAGAAGGGATGAATGAAACACAAGAGAAAGACAACCATACATTACATGTTCCAGATGAAAAACACAATACCACCTATGAAGTGGTCTAGCTGAAAATTGAACCTCAGTCTGATAAAGACGCAATTACCAATGTACAGAAAATACAGTCTTAATTACCAAAATACAGGAAATGTAGAGAAGAGAGAAACATGTTCAATGCCACCCCAGAGACAAATACAAAACCAGACTGTGGAAAACTCTACACATCAGGCTACTAGATTTTTTGACCAAATAAAGATAAACCTATGGCATTAAAAGAGATCTAAACATTTTTAACTACCATGTGTAGATGATATTTAAGTAGTGAAGATGGTTTCAATCTTCTAACAAAGTATTTTAAAAGTTTTAAGTTTAAGAGAAACAAATTTGAATATTGAATATTATGACAATATGAATAGTACTATGGTATTGTTAATTGCCCAAGTCATGTGATGCTATTATTTTAAAATAATGATATTATTTCAAAAATTACAACTTCTAAAGATTCATACCTCAGTATTAATAGAGAAATTATATATCAAAGCTATTCAAAAAGAATATGGGAGATGGCAGTGGATGGGCAGGCACGGATATGGGCTGAATGCCTGTGATTCTTAAATTATTTGTCTACTTCTGTGCATATTGGAAATTTTCCACCATGAAAAGGTAAAATTACAAAACGAAAGAATAACAAACCCAACAGAGAAGTGGGTTACCTTCAGGACATGGCCAAGAAGCATATGAAGTATGTTTCAGCAGAAGGTATATTTTAGATCTAAGGATGTGTTCTGCTTGTGAGGAAGTTTTGATTCCCCATCTCTAAAAAGAGACCACGGTAAGGCCCAGAGTAGAGATAGCAACACACTTCTTTTATGATTGACACTTGTTCTCAGTGATGCAGCCCCTCTTCTCCCTTGGCCATGTGAACCTCAGCCCTGAGGAGATCTGCTTACAGTTTTTCACTGAAACAAGCTTCCACAGGTGTATGGGAGTGCTATGAGTTACTACTGGCCTGGCCACATTTGTGATTATGACTGAGGAGGAATGAAATTCATAAAAGAATTTGAATCTATTTAAGTTTCATTATACAAAAACTACATAATAAAGCTTAAAAAAAAACCACCAACCAAATAACACTAGTAATGGCAACCAGTGTTTATTGGATCTGACTTAAGACCAAGCATTAAACTTAACATTTTATATGTAGCATTTAGTTATTATAATGTGACTTTGATTACTATCCCCATTCTACAGAGAAAAGGACGTGAAATTTAGACATTATATAACCCAACCAAGGTGGCAGAGTTTAGATGTGACCAGGCTTGGATCCAAACTCACAGTACTAGTTTCCTAGGGCTGCCTTAACAAATGAAAATAGACTCTGAGAAACAAAGATTTGTTATGCCATAGTTCTGGAGGCTAGAAGTCCATGATCATGGTATCGGAGAGGATGATCCTTTCTGAGAGCTGAGGGAATAATCTGCTGTCACCTTTTCTTGATTTGTAGCTGGCCAACTCTTTCCTTTGCCTTCACATCATCTTCCTCCTCTGTTCATCTGTGTCCACATCTTGTTATAAGGCCTCAAGTTGTAATGGATTAGGACCAGCTTAATGACCTCATCTTAATTTAATTATCTGTCCAATGATAAATATAGATCACTCTAAATATAGTGATCTTCTGAGGTACTAGGGGTTGGGACTTCAACCTAAAGATACTGTGAGACAGTCTGTAACTCTTTCCTTCCAGAATTTGTACTTCTTACTCTCATCTCCAAGTTGCCTAACACCAAAGGGACACTAGCCTAGGCAAACTCACAGATGCTCTCAAGATTTTTGGTCATAGGAGTTGCCAATGTGACCCCCTCAGGGCACTGTTGCTATTAGTTAGAAGTCCATATATTACTGCTCTGGTGGGGTCTATCAGTGGTCAGCATGAGAAGAAAGAAATGCATGACTAGGTGGCAGAGGGACAAGGTGCCTCAGTTCAGCGGACTTGCCATCATGAAGCCCTCAGGGACCTTTCCCTCTCCATTATCTCCTTCTTTTCTTATATCTTCATAAACTCTCTCAGTACTCTCTTTCCCCTCAAACTTATAAACATCCTTCTTAATGAGAAAAACTTTGTCACAAGTCCTTATGTCCCCTCCTTCCACTTCTTGTTCTCCTTCACTTCTTAACCAAACTTTCTGAAATCTCCATCTGCTTTCACGTTTCCTACCCTCCTTTCTTCCATTCAATTATTGACTTTTCACAACAAATATTCACCCTATGCTTTTATCTCTTAATTTCTAAGTCTACTCACCACTTCTTAGTCATTTTTACTTTCTCTGTAACACTTAATCTGCCTTTTAGAAATCCTTCTATATTGATACAATAGGACAGGTTGCAAATAAATGAATGTATCTGCCAAATCTCTGTGGCTTAATACAACAGAAGTTATTCCCTGTCATACAGAATCAAATGTTCTAGCCTTTTCCATGATCATGGTGACTCCACCATCTAGATTATTTCCGTCTTGTGGGGATGTGAAGTCCAAAGCAGCCCTCTTTGTTTGATAAGAGAGAGAAAGGGAAAGACAGAGGTTCACAGGCCACATCTTAGATGTTTCATCCCAGAAGTGACATGTGCCATTTCCACTTACAGTCCATTGGCCAGAACTAGCCACATGCCTCACTTCACTAACTACAAGGGGGTGAGAAATGTGGAAGAGCATATGGATGCACAGGAAAGAGTAAGTATTTCCTCTATAATGACATCTATAAGCATTGTTCTCTTCTGGTTCCTTTACCTGCAACACTTTCTTCAAGGACAACTGTGTCCATCACTACTCACAAGTGTTAGCAATCCTCATGATTCAGTCCCTCCATTCTCTTGTGTTCTTCCTTTACATCCTCTTTCTATGAGATCACACTCACACTCACATCTTTGAAGACTATGTAGTTATACTACTTCTAACCCACAGTATTCATGGCAGCGTTATAAGCCTAAATGATAATAATCCATCTAGAAGTAGTCTACTAGGCATCTCTTTCAAGAGCTCGTGGCATCAATAATCTCCTCCCTTCTCAAAGTGAACCTGTTTTATTGTACTTGCAATTTTTAGATCCAAACTGTCACCAAAATTTAAAACAACCAACGCCTACTTTACACTTTCCTCCCCAACAATTCTTCCAACCAACTAATGAATCATCAAGCCCAGTAAATCCTCTATGGATATTTCTAGATTCAGTCCCTTCTCTCCATTCCTATAGCTATTCTATTCTCCTTCAAGACTTCACTATTTTCATCTTGACTTCTGTGCTAGCCAGGTCACTCATCTCTCTGTCCTGTTATCACTTTCTGACTGCTCATTCCTTAAAACATTTGAAAAAATCAAAGAAAGGGGCCTGCCCCGTAGCTCAGTTCTTTAAGTGGCTGCTTCAACAAAGCTGTCGGGCTCAGGTTGCTGTGGTTCGATCCCCACAACTCAAGCCAGCCAAAACCGGCCCTGAGGGCATTTGGAGCAAAAAAAAAATCCTTCTGAAAATCAAAAAAGTCCATTGAATAGCTACTAAGCTTCCCTGGCAGTATACCCCACAGTAGGTGCACAAAAATGAAGGGTACAACTCTTCTCCAAGATGCTTATGATGTAGCATGGACAGAGCACTAAGCTCTGAGCTCTGTGATATAGACCAGTGAAAACATTAAGAGTTCAAAAGAGGGCTGCACAGACATGTGAAATGTTCATAAAAGGAAAACTCAGTTACGTTCTTCACCAGCTTTAAATTCTTTCATGATTCCTCCATATTTTCACATGAATTTCAGACTTGTCAAATGAGAACCAAAGCCATTTAGGTCTTTGAGAACCTCATCTCCTGCCTCGGTTTCCTTGCACCCCCTGTCTCTGCCCCTTTCTGAAGGGCTTCTTCATACATCTTCCTAATTGCTCTTTATCATCTAAAGTTCATAGCAAGGAACATGTCCTTACAGAAGTCTTTCATAGCCTGCCAGGCTCTTCTAAGCTTGTTGCTGCCACAATTTTATTACTGTATTCTAATAGGCCTCCTCCTGGGTCAGGAGCAGCATCTCAAGCCCTTTGGAATCTGCAGAACTGCACCCAGAACATCATGGAGTTGAAATGTTTAACTGTCTCATCTTTTGCCTTGCTCAAATCCCACAGAACAGGCAAACACTCTGGTGACTATTTCCCTGGACTTTGATCTATCTCTGTGTCCTTGTTCTACAGCCTTTATAAATTATTGATTTCTATTATTTAATCATCCTCTGACTCATGGCTACCCAAGCACTATGTCTTATGTCTTCAAGCTGGTTTGTACCCACATCCTGCCTGTCATGAAACAGTGTGATAGAACAGGGCTCCTTTTCCCTGTCTCTGTCCAGAATTCCTTCTCTATTCCATAGTAGGTTGGATGAGTATGGGGGATGGGGTAGGAATCAACACACAGAGAGGCAGAGAGATAGAGAACACGCAGTCTTACTGGCTTAAGCAAAAGAAAAGAAAACAAAAGAGGGATACTGAGAGCACATGGACTAAAAATTCCGGGTGTGGTGTTCAGCCATAGCTCTGATACAAAACTCCACCACTTTGCCTGTATCTACAGGATCACCACACATTCTACACATTTCTTTAATGTATTATATTTTGAGGAAGATCTGCATATAGCCGCAAAGGGTTACATTAAGCTACAGATACTTTTCTGCTGTTGTATGTTGTTGCCACTCCATCCTTCATCTCCCTGCCCACCCTTTCTCCTTCTCTCTTAGAAGCAGCATAATTCTTCTCCTGCCTCATACAAAGAAGTTTAGCAGACATCTTGTCTTGATGAAAAAGGCCCTTGAGAGTTCACCTTTCACCTCAGATGTCATTTCAAAGTGATTCTTCTAATCAAATAGAGAACTGTCCCTCAGAAGGCCCTGGTGACCAACATTTTCTCCACCTCATTACTTTCAAGTTCACACCATTCTGCCATTTGGCTATGGGTAAAGCTTGTATCTCAGGCTTCAAGCAAGAACTACTGGCAATTAGCAGAGCACAGGGCTCATGCACAGGAAATCATTCTTTGCATGAGAAGCCCGTCTTCCCATATTTCATCCCAATGTGTCACCACAGTGCCCAGAACTATGTCCAACACACATAATGAATATTTGTGGAATGCTTGTGGAATACAAAGTAGCTTCAGTGACCAAACAGCTTCTCTTAAGAGACAAGAAAAAGATGTTACTCATCACATAAAGGCAGAGCTTAAGTGGGCCAAGGTCTTGAAAGAGATGGAAGAAAAGAGACCACTCTTTGGGGAAAGGTGGCTTGCTATTCCCAGAAAATGTCTCATTTCTCTCCACTAAGTGTCTTTGGTAGCTACATACTTTCCTTGTGCTGTGGTCAGAGTATTTCATGCTTCCCAAATTTACTGGTTGAAACTTAATGCTCAATATCATTCAGTAAGAGATGAGGCTTTGCCCTGATGAATGCGAGTAGAATCCTTATAAGAGGGAGCTTGCTTGTCTCTTCCTCCATGCACATACGGGTACATAGCAACAAGACAGCATTTAGGAAACAGAGAGCTCTCTCCAGACAATAAATCTTGGGTTTTCTGGCCTCCAGGGCTATAAGCAATAAATTCCTGTTTATAAATTACCTAAAGTAATTTGTTGTGGCAGCCCAAACAGACAAAGATAGCTGCTTATTTCATTGGACTCTTTTTGGAAATGTAAATCTATGTGAAATTAAGATGTTGTGAACTGACTGTAGCTCATCTGGCCACTCAATAACTTCCAAGTTACTTGGGTGAGCATCAGTAGATCTGGTGGTTGTAGGTGGGTGGTAGGCAGCATATATTCCTCACCTTACAACTTTCACACCAGATGGGGCCTTAGACCAAATTCTGCCAAAGCTACAGAAGTATATTTGCCAGTAGGTACAAGGACAAGGACAGTTCTACAGTTCGTCTTTGAGGCTTTGGGGGAAAATCCACGCTGCCTCAGGTACTACATGTAGCTCAAGCATTTTAAGTGAACATGAGGCTACTTAAGATGGTGACAGGACCAGGCAACAGTTTGCAGCCTTTGCTGGACTAAGGGAGTACAAGATCTCGATGACGACAAGCACAACTAGTGAACTTTGGATGTACACATCTCATTCATGCCAGAGCAGTATGGTTGGTCTTTCTCACTCACCACGTATCTTGAACCATGTTTCATCTTACCTATTGAAAACTATCTCAGGGCTGGTGAGATGGCTCAGTGGTCTAAAGCACCTACTTAGAACAAGCTTAGCAAAGAACAGGGACCGCGTTTCCATCCCCTAGCACCACATGCCTGCCAGTCCTGCCCCCTGGTAGGCTGAGCTGGCCACACACACACACACACACACACAAATAAATAAATAAATTTTTTTAAAAAAGAAAACTATCTCTGACATTGCTTAAACTAATTAAAAACTGTAGTGTCAAGTTTGATAAAAGTATTTGAAGTATTGCATAGCCATCTTTGGGGCATTGACTTCTAATTTCTGATGAGAAATTTTCTAAAGCTGACTACCTTTCCTATGGCCTAAATTACAGTTCACCTGAACATGAATATAGTACACCGCAACGTGTACTGAAAGTAAATGCAAATACAAGCAATGCAGCATGGGCCCAAATTACATTCATTTCATGGTGGGATAGAAGTTGCGTGAGCTATAAGGAGAAACCAAAAATTTCCTTTTAATGACATAGCAGACTGGAGTGGCTCATACTATGATCTCAGCCACTCAGAAGGCTAAAGCAGAAGGATCATGAGTTTGAGACCAGCCTAGGCAACTTAGCAATACCTTGTCTCAAAACAAAAAATAATTTTAGAAGGGTTGGCTATATAGCTTAGTGGTAGAATGTCCTGGAGCATGATTCCCAGTATGGGAGTAAAAAATCCAAGTGGGAAAACCTCAGAAGGAAAGAGATAACGCCTAGATAGGGCTGGGAGCTGGCGACAGATAATTTGGAATTTTACTCTGCTTAAACATGAGGTGACTTGTGTTTGTTTTCATGTGAGAAGCTGTTCCATCCCAGCCGGACATGCAAAAAGTAATCCTAGTCCTACCTCTTATCACTCCCCATTTGGAAGGGGTGGTTTACTGTTTTGCTGTAGCATAAATGTAAAAATTAGGAATGCATCTGATTGCACCTGTAGCTACCCACTTAGAACCACAATTAGCTGTAAGCACCCTCTGAAAATGGCAAAAGCTGCGAAGCACGCCTGCAATTAAGTAATTGTGGGCATCATTAGTTGCACCGTTAGTCACATGACTAACTTTTATGGTCGCCATGGCTACCTCCTGATACAAAATTACCCACCCAGCCAGGGAGCACTAGAGCTGAAACTGAATTTTCTCCCTTTTCAATTTTGTGAAAACTGTGAGATTTTTTTTTTCTTCAAATTATTGCATGCAAGTGAATAGGGTATATTTGCAAATATAAACTATTTATGTCAAGCCAAAAAGAAATTGTCACCTTGGGTCCTGTGTATTATCTGTTTATCATTTTATGTTTATTTATGTAGTTATTTGTTGGTATTTGACATACAATAAAGCAAAGCAAGCCTTTTTTTCTGGAAAAAGAACTCACTTGTGGTAACTAGGTGACAATATAATCTTTCATTTGTATATTCTGTCCAATAAAGGTTTATTTCACACTGTAGTTATTATTTTCCAGTTTGAATATCTGCCACAAATTTTCATCTGGAGAGCTTTACTTCCGATTAGAATTGAAATGTTTAGTTTTTTCCCAAAGGCCTTTAATCTGGAAGGGAAATGGACCCAGAGACTGCACAAAAAGTTCCTGCTTAGACAATGATGATCTGTGGAAACATCACTGAGAAGCGTTTTCTTAATGAATCACCAACATTAGAATGAAAAAGCTTGTTCTTCTAAACCTGAAGAATTATATACTCATATAATAGATCAGACTAGGATAGAGAGAGGCATACTTTCATTTATATTTATTTATACAATACAATCAAGGGCCCCATGAACAACAGGTAAATCATCCCTAAGTATAATATGTTTCAGACATACCCATCTCAGAGGTGAGTAATTAGGCTATCAGTCCCATTTAAGGATTTATAAAGTATGAAATAGACAGATGACTAAATAGATCATAAGTCCATCATCTGTCTATTTGCCATGTAGAAAGAAGAAAGATATTATCAGGTTTTTCTGACCCTAAAGTATGCTTGGAATAGGGCTAATGGCTGAGAAACTGAATTTTTTATTTTATTCCATTTTAAATTAAGTAGCCACATGAGGATAACAGCTGCCCTATTGTTGTACAGTGCATCTTTAAAATACATATAGATGACAGCAGAAAAGGGCCCAACAGTGGTTCTAAGTATGAGAAAAAGTATAATAAATAGATGAAAACGTATTTGAATCCAAAACTCACAGGCCATGATTTTGGCATCATTACCTACTAGCTATATATATGATTGTGGATAAAAATGTCTCTCTTAGGCCAAGTTGCTTCAAAAGAGATAAAACTGGTGGTAGAGTGGAGACAGCAGAGAAACCAAAGAGGATCACAGTGGACCACTTTGTCTTCCTGTTGCCTGGGCGGTTGTACAATAGAGAGCTGTTCAGGGGAAAATACAAAAGGACACGTGGGAGGAAAAATGTTCTAACACAAATTAGGACTCACTTCACCGTAACTGGCAGAAAACCTAGCCTATACCATTGAGGTATTATTGGTTCATATATTAAATTTGAAAATGCAGAGATGGTGTCTGTTCTGAACAAGTGAATTCAGGCTTCAATTACTCATCTAGATTTAGCTTTTCTCGCCTTTTGGCTCTGACTTCTCTGCTGGTTTTAATCATGGGCTCCAGTTGGTATAAGAGGGTAAAAGCTGGCCAAGTCCCCACCCAGACACTCTGAAGTTTCCCTTCAGGACAAGGAACAAGAGTCTCCAGTGTGTATGCCACATAAACATCCTTCACTGTCTAGAACTACAAGTCCTGCCTGAGGCCCAGAGTCTGCTTTGAGTCTTTGTGCTGCTTCAGCCTTGCTCAAGCTACAAGAACCAAGAATGAAGAAGAGCCATCTCCAAGAGGGAAAGATGAATACTGCACTTTTAGGAAGAGGTGAATTAATTCACTGTATCAAGAATAACAGGTATCGCCTACATTCCTGCATTCCTCCTTCGAAACACAAGAGCTTTGACCTTTTAAGTAATCACAGTAGAAATAAATCTGATAAATTCAATTCACTTAAACAAACATACTCTAAGACTACCTAAGACCCTTCTATCTCTAACCAGATTTTAGAAGCCAAGAAAACATGTCTCAGTTTGGACTCATATTCAGTCTCCCCCTTCAAACGTGATATTGCTTATAAAACAAACCACATTTAGTATTTTCCACTAGCTGGTCTTTGAGCTGTTTGTATCCTTTTGGGATCACACTAAAAATGGACAATACTTTTTCACAGATTCAATTTCCACTTGGTTGAATGATTTTTTGAGTAGCAGGTCCCAAAGGTTATTCATTTATGTGATAATACTGCCTGGAACCCCAAACATATTCTATTAGTTTGCTTTATGCCCACTATTCCAGATGGAAAGAAATTGGACAATCGCATAAATGGTGTTCATTCATTCAACAATAATTATCACATTCCTATCCATTGGAGTAGAAGCTCGATGTAGAAAGAGCCCATCAAGAATGCCATATTCTACACAGGGGTGCAGTGGGTAGAAAAAGCACAGATCTTCTATCAGTCAGACTTGAGTTCAAGTTCTGACTTTGCCAGTAAGTTTTGCTGTGATTTGGAGACAAAGGCTTCATTTGGTAGTTTTCTAAAAAATTTCTGTAGCTGAAAAAACTTTCCAATCTTGTGAAAGGTTAGAAACATTAGCATGACTAAGTTGTGCTGCCTGACCTTTGAGAACTATCCAGAAAGCAGAAAAATACGCCTTCACTCTCAGAATTCAGCGCACATGACCCCCTTTGGGATTTAAACTGAGAGGATCAAATTAAAGTAAGAGTCACAAAAGGATCTTTTCATTAACTCTTAGAAGCTATTCCCCCCCCCCCCTTGAGACCAGTTGAGTACAAAAGAATCTCTAGAATCTTGGACACATCACTAATGAAGGGTGGGGATCAGAGCAAGAAGGAACTTGCAGATGAGCAAGAGTTCACCAGCTGCAGGGACTTAGGGAAGGACGCTCCAGGTCTTTAAAAGGGAAGTTGATAGCAGTAGTAGTTTACCTGGGAGTGGAGGAGGAGTGATTCTCCAGAGGTAACCATGCCATCCCCAGGATGATTTTCCATAGCCATAGTTTCAACAGCTAGGAGTTCCAGAATCCTGTGTCCAACTGCTTAACTAAAATTTCTATTGGAGGTCTCACTGATACCTCAAATTGGACAGCCCAAGCAAAATTAATGATCTCCAGCCAGCCCCACCCTCAGTAGCCTGGTTTATCTCTAACCCCTGCTCTTAATAAGTGAAGCCATTGTATTGATTGTGCAAATCAGAAACCTAGTGGTCTGTGCACTAATAATTGTTCTTTCCTATTTGATTTTACCTCTCACACTGGGCTGCTTTCTTTTTCATCCCCTGACATCTCTGAACATGTTAATGGTCACTGGAATACTGCAACAACTTCCTACTGGTTTCCTTGTGTGTTTCACGGAGTATGTCCAGTACTTTCTAAAAGTTCAGCAAGAGTGATATTTTAAACATCTGATTATGCCATTCCTCTGATAAAACCCTTTCAGTGGCTTTCAGCCTTCTTAAGCTAAAGCAAAACACACAGCAACATACAACCACAAAATAATAACTTTAATCAAGCATTCAAACTTACGAAATTCCCAGAAGAAGCTGAAAGAGAAACACATAGTAGTACATAGTATCTAACCTAGGTAGGGAGTTCAGGGAAGGCCTTTAAAAGGAAACAAAGTTCAGCAGAGATCTAAGAGTGAGGTTTAATTAGGTAAAGAAGTGAGAGAAAGAATGTCCCATAGGTGTGGTAATATGTTTAAAAGGCTCTCCAACCAGAAGGAACAGGCTGAAAAAGTACCAATGCGATCAAATTCACAAGAGAAATATGGGTCAGAAAGGTAGCGAGATAGATAGGCAGTGTATGCCATGTGGACAACTCTGACTTTATCCTCAAGTAATTGGAAAATACTCCAAAAATTTTTTGGATATAATATTCTTGATTAGCAGTTTTATTCTTTTAGTATGTCACTGCTGTGTTGGCCTCAATTTTTAAAGAAGAAGAAAAACAACTGTTAATCTTACTAGGGTCCCTTGTATGTGAGGAGTCATTTTTCTTTTACCGGTTTCAAACTTTTCTCTTTGAAAATTTCTCTTCCAGCATTTGTACTGGGAAGCATCTGGACACGACCTCTTTGCCTTTGTTCTAACTGGAGTTTGTTGAACTCTTTAGCTTGCAGATTTCTCTGAGTGTCTCTATTGTTTTCCTTCTGTTTTTCAGTTGCACAATCTCTATCAATCCATCTTCAAGTTTGCTGATATTTTTTCTCCACTTCTATTAAATTTTTTCTCCACTCTTCTGTTAAACAGTTACTGCATTTTCCAACCCCAACTGCAATTTTCCAATATATATATAGATAGATATAGATATAGATATAGATATAGATAGCCTATATTGTTTGATGACACACTGTCATCAGACTTTTTCTTACATCATAGGCATGATTTTCCTTAGGTCTTTGAATATATTTATAATGTCTACTTTGAACAATTTGTCCATCTAATTTGACATTTGGGCCAGTCTCTCAATCTGTATTCTATTAGTGGTTTGTTTCTTTGTATATGGATTATATTTTCCTATATGTCTTTATTTAGACATTTTAGGAAACAATATTGTAAAATTCAGTATATTTATTTCACACACCTGAAGCCAGGATTGTTTCTGTTGTTTGCTTATTCATTGGTCTAGTGACTTGTCTAATTATTTTTTTTCAAAATTTTATTGATAAACAGATAGCAATGAGACAGTTTCAAATCAAATCAGAAGTACAGTTTCAACAAATAATACACTGCATATATTCTTCTTAGTGGTTAATTGCTGTATAAGATGCGGACTTGAGATCGTATTCACAAACACCATTAGAACAAATCATTCTATTCATTAAGAGAATGCAACTATATATCTATCCCAACCACTTTGAATACACAGATACAAAATGGACATTCATCGGTATACTCCATTTTTTCTAAGTTCAGTTATTGAATATTATAGGTGTGTAAACTCAGCAAAATATTCTAAAAGAGTCCAGTAGCCCATAATAGCATTGGGTCTTCTGTTTAACTGGCAATGTCAGAAATTATTGACCTGAGTCCCCCACAGCTCAACATAACAGCATGGCTTTACTTCCTATATTTCGTCTTCATACTTTTCTACTGGATGGTTAAGACCAAGGTAAAGCAGGACCTGTGCAACAAGAGTTGTAGCTTTTTGGTCTGAGAAGGTCAGTGAAATGCCCTCAGGATTTATCCTGAGATCCTGTACCTCAGATTGTAGAACCTTTGTCAGTGCAGCCATGTGGATGAGTCACGGCCATTGCTTGGCCAATGTGCTCTCTGTGAAAGCCTGAGAGAGTGTCTTCTCCCCATGTGACTCTCCTTAGGCACACTCTACGTCATCGATCACTTTCCTCTTTGGCCCCATAATCTTCTTGATCAGAAAATTTGGGACACTACCGAGGTACATTGTCTAATTATTTTAATGAGGCTATTTTCATTGAAATCTGAAACTTCTGATGTTTTTTCTGATGAAACTTCCTGGGTTGATACACAGCCTGGGACATACACAGTCACAGTGGATGACAATAGTTTCAGTAGGTTTTTTCCCTCTTTTTCTTGTCAGAATTTACAAGGGAAAAGATTTAATACAGGACCCATAATTTATAGGATTATAAGAACCAAGTACAAAAGAGTGTGGGAGATCTGTCCACACACTGGAGACCCTAAGAATCCAGATGAGGGCCTAGATCCCATGGCAATGTCTCATGCAGGTCTGTATCAAGGATCTGCATAGGGCAAGCCTAAAAGGCAGTGGTGGAAGCTAGAAAGTGCACCAGTAAAATGAAGGATCTGTGCCAGCAGGCTCAGAGATCTGCCCTGGAGCCTGGAACAACACTCAAATTAAGGACCAAAGCTCCCCAAAAAGAACTGCAGCATCCTCAGCAATACCAAGGACCAGAAAACAGCTGAATTCATGTTAGGAAAGCCCACTCAACAAGCTCCTTCAGGACAATGCACAGCATACCATCTTCCCCTCCTGTTCTCCTTGTATGCTGTTGGCAACAATCCTTAGATGGGCCCTCCACACCCAACACCATGCTGATTCAGTTCTGCTTGGCACCATAAGATGATCATTAGTTAATCCATAACACTCCCCCCCCCCCATTTTTTGGTCTCTGTTAAGCTGTCTGCCTTTGTTAAGAGTCCACTGATTGGCAGATGATTGCTTTATTGTTTTTCATAATGCCCTGGCCATATGGAACTACCAACCTTCTCTTAACTGCCTAGCACCAAAATTTTCATTATCTAGGGAAGAATATTTGAACTTGAATTTCCTCATGCTCAGTTTCAAATAAAATCAGTTTCGTTGTGAGGAGCTTCAGAACTAGTCTTATTGAATCTCTTTTCTAGGGGAACATCCCTGAGGCACTCACTGCTCTGAAGTGGATCGGGAACACTAGTAACCTTTTTCTCTTGCATGACCAGCCCTTGATGTAAGATAGAGTAGTGGCTTCTGGCCTTATCTTGCTTCTTCTGGCCTGAAACTTCCACCCTAGAAGTGAGCTGGAGAAAGGACTACCAGGATCCTTGTATTTTTTGGTCCGATATGCCTAGAATAGAACCTCTACATATAAGTGGGAGCTGGGTAAAGAAAGACAGCCTCTGCTCTTTTAGATATGTGCATATAAATTTAACCTCTGCAATTCAGAGCAGGGGGAGCCAGATGCTAGTGGCCTGTTCTTTCTAAAGTGGTATGCAATGCTTGACTGAGAGCAGAGGGCAGGTGAATTCCATTTTCATATTGATGTTTAACTAGGTTGCAGCTTTTGTCATCCAGATGAAATCTGAGAGGAAGAGGAAGAGAGTGGATTGTGCCAAAGACTTGCTGTTCCTACCAAGAGTTAGTAGATTTTCTTTAATAACTTTTTTTATTCAGTATATGCCCTTAGGGAAATTTCCAGGGAGATTAAGTGGTTGGGGTGTTTTAAAAGTACTGTCCACTAATTATTACTGTTTCTCTGAGGAATAGCTCATTTCAAAATGCTCCTTGAACCATTGTTCCAGAAATGGAAACCTTGAAAAGCTTAAAGAGTTTTAAACATAATCAAAAGATCATTCTGGCTGCTGAGCAGACTGTTTTGAAAGATTAGAGTGGATGCACAAATGCCAGTTAGAAGATGTATGCAGTTGTGCAAAATAAAGTCAATGTTGGGGGCAAGATAGCTCAGGGGTCTAAAGCACCTGCTTAAGCAAGCTTAGGCAAGCACACAGGACTGCTGTTCACAGGGATGGAAGTTCAAAGTTCTATCCCCAGCACCACATACCATGCCAGCCCCACCCCCAGGGTGAGTGAGCCAGCCACCCACAGAAAAAAGAAAGTTAATGTTGAATAAACTGGTGCTTTAGAGATGGCAAAATGCACAAGGATCACATCATTTCCTCACTGTTGTAATTCCAGCACTTAGCACATGGTGGAAACTCAAATTCTGCTGAATGAAAGAATGAATGATTACTGCCCCCTTTGGAATTAAGCCTACATATTGCATAGTTTCTCCTCACTGACTTCTGTTTTGGCTCTGATCCTGGATTGTGGCAAGGTTTATCTTGCAGAAAGGGTTGAAGAGCTATACTAAGAATTCCAGCTAACAGTGTTACAGTTTGGATCTTAAATGTTCTCCAAAAGCTCAGGTGTTGGGAGCTTGGTCCCCAAGTGATGGAGATGTTTATTGGGTTATGGTGGAAACTGTAGGAGGTGGGTCCTCATTGGAGTCAGAAGACTGTAAGGGACATGTCTTTGAAGACATACCCCAGCTCCTTGCCCTCTCCCCGTTTCCTAGCTACCATGACATAAGCAGCAGCACTCTCCCTGTTTCCATGTTTTGCCTTGCCTCAGGCCCACAGCAACAAGGCCAAGTGATCACAGACTGAAATCATGACCCACAATAAATCTCTCCGTGTAAGTTGATTTATCTCAGGTATTCTATTACAATGACAAAAGTCAACTAGCACAATCAGGAAGCCTTTGTGTAGGTTCAGATGGATCACCTCACCAGAGCCATGAATGCTTCACAGAAGATGGAGCATTTAATCGGGGGTTGTTTGTTTGTTTGTTTGTTTGTTTTGTATTTGGCACAGAGTCTACAGGGTCTCACTATGTAAATCGGACTCCTATTGATTCTCCTGTTTTCAGCCTCCCAATTGCTAGGATTACAGGCCAACGCCACCGTGCCCAGTCCAATCACTGTCTCAGCGTACCCTGTGGGTAGGGCTGGCACATGATCAGGCCTTGAGAGGTAAGGCTGTACCAGAAAAAGAGAGGGGTATCCATGACGGTAATTTCCAGGATAAAAAGCAATATTTTAATTAGCAGAAGGTCTCTGACATATATGTTACATTTATAATCCTAATAAATTTACCTTTGTGTTTTCCTTGGTGTCTTTAAAAAGAGATTGAGTGGGCTGGTCTATCCAGATCCATATAGTTCTAACGTTGTAAGAGTTTATACATCCACACACAGAAATCTGCAAGGAACAGATCCTAGCAGGAGTGAAATGCTCTTTCCACCAGATGCTAAATGGAACCAGAACCATATTTTTTTTAACCTTGAACTTCATATACATGAAACTATAATTTAGAAAAACAGAGAAAAATGTTTTTATTAAATAATAATCATTAATTTGTTAAATTTCAGAGGAAACATCTAGATGAATAAACAGTAGCCCAGGTGCCATTCTGTCTTGAGGGCCCATACTCTATTTCTTTGAGTATGTAATTTAAATTTATGCCCAATAAATCCCCTTATATTTCTTAAAATAAATACGTACACACTAGTCTAATCTTTTGCCCTCTTCCTGTACTTGTTTGTGATAATTCCCATGGTTTAATAATAATTTCCATTTTCAATTGCTTTTAAAAATATATTATCTGGGGCTGGGGAGATAGCTCAGCAGGCTAACCGCCTGCCTGGCAAGCACAAGGACCCAGGTCCTATCCCTTGTACCACATGTGCACTGGCCCTACACCATGCTGGTCACCGAGTCTGGGCAGGTGGCACACACCTATAATCCCAGAGCTGGGAAGGCTGAGATAGGAGTATCACTATGAGTCTGAGCTGCATAGTGAGATCCTGTACCAAATACATATATATAGTCTGTCAGTGGGTTCTTTGAAAATCTTATGGAGAAGAAGATATATATTCACAAATAAGCAACCCAAAGAAGTTTCTCAAGCCTTAGGGGTTTAGAATTCCAGAGGAAGTTTACATTGTGATTTATAATTCACAAAGGCTATTTTGGTATCTTGTTTATAATTTTCTCCTTATGAGTTGACTTATCTCAGGTATTTTGTCACCATGACAGAAGTCAACTAGCACAATCAGGAAGCCTTTGTGTAGGTTCAGATGGATCACCTCCTCAGAGCCAGGAATGCTTCACAGAACATGGAGCATTTGATCAGGTCTTGAAAGGTAATGCTGTACCAGAAAAGCGGGGAAAGGGGTATCTGTGACTATAATTTCCAGGATAAAAAAACCCAACATTTTAATTGGCAGAAGGTCTTTGACACATTTTGTATCTTGTTTATAATATTTTTCAGTATTGTTTGTAATATTGAAGTCAATGTCAGTTTCATCTTAAATATGAGGAAGGTTGACTCAGAGTGGTTTACCATTTGTCTTCTCCCCATGAAAGCAAAAGAAGGCTGGAGAGTTCCTTTTCCTTCAGAATGCAGATAAATCCCCCTGGCAGAAGGAAGATCAAAGTCCATGTCCTTCTCAAGACAGGCCCTAAGGAGGTACCAATTTATGCCAATAAAAATGGCAGGCCAAAGGATGGTGCATCTCCCCTACTCCAGAGAACACTGCTTTTTGCTGAACAGAAAGCAGAGAGAGGTGGGTGATTGAAAATTTTTAATGAATTAACCCTTGCTCAAATTTGCAGCCTACATTTCCGTTGCTAAATTTGATTGATTCAGAAATTTGCAACTTGTTAATTTATTTAAAATGCTCTCAAGTTATCAATGTCTTTGAATAACAGACATAATCAAATGTTTATACTCTCTAGAGGAAAATGCCTTCATGCTAGATCACAATATGTGTGATTTTTCAAATAAATAATATTCACACAGTCAAAAATAATCAAGCACACAAGCAAGCTACCATGAACAAAACCTTTAGAAACTACAGAACAAATACACCAAATAACCAGATTTTAACAGATTTTTGATGTTGGAATTATGAGATGCAGGCTGTAAAACAATTATACTTAAAACAACTATGCCTACTCTGTGTGTGTGTGTGTGTGTGTGTGTATGTTTTAATGTCTGAGAAAGAGAGCATTTCTTTTAAAAAAAAACCTAGGAGAAAGTTCACTTATCATTATAGAAAAAGAATACATAATAGGAAAGTATAAAAAGTAATCTAGAAGGTTTTTTAAAAAAGAAAAAACCCTAAAAAGAATGTCTATAAATAAGGCTATAATAACTAAAATGAAATACTCAACAATATATTAGTATAACTGAAGAGAGAAAAAAATGAACCAGAAATAGATGAGACAGAATTATCTAATTGTTATATGAGAGATAAAATATAAAAAAATATAAGTATTAGGAGACATCAGAATAGAAAGGGAAGGTCTGAGGTATACTCTATAGGAGAAGATAGAAGAGCTGTTACTGTGTTTCTTTATTTTTTTTGTTTCTTTACTTTTAATAAAAATACATGTGTTAAGCCTGAATAAAATTATTCAATAGTAAATTGTTTGATGATACATAAAGGAAAATATAGAGTATAAAACCACTTGCCTAGTCCCAAGATACAACAGCTATGAAGTCTTCACATTTGTTCATTTTCTTTCTTATTATTCCTTTCTTTATTAACATCTTTAAATGACATTCTAGGGGTTCTATCATCTTGTCTTCATAGGCAACAATTTTAATATTGAATTTTTGGGACTTCGCTAAAAACTAGTGAATGACACCATTCACGTAGATTCCAAATCCCAACAATTCCCAATGAGATAAGCAACACTGAATCCACATCTTTGCACAGAAACTTCAGAATACAAAGGTAGAGAAACTCTGAAAACCAGCCAGGCGCTTTACTGCCTTGCTCAAGGCCATGTACCTAATAAGTGGAGCCGCACCTACTTTCGGGATCATTTAGTTCTAAGTTCCCCCATCTTTCTTCAACACCACAGGCAGCCTCTACACTGTCAACCCCTTGCTCAGGTGCCAAGCAGAGAATTTATACATTTATGCCTTTCCTCAGAATTGGGACCAGAAAGGAGAGCTAACATCTGGTCCCATGCTGGTCTGTTTTTACCTAAGGATTAAACTAGGCAGGGGTTTAAAGTGCGATGACTTTAAATCTTCATTTTACACATGAGAAAATTACATCCTTAGGGAAGACCTTGCTGAGGATAACAGCTAACAACATGTTGCTGCTCGGATATCTAGAAAGTTGAGATTTATGGAAACTGCCAACCATGTACAAAATTGCTTGAGAAAGCTACTTATAAGGAAGAAATTTTTAAGAGAAGGGGAAAATATTCTATCTCACTGGATACATGGGTCTGTGTAAATGTTTCTCTCATTGCTCAAAATGAGACAATGGAATTATGTGGGAGGCACAATAACTCGGGCCTCCAATACTGTTGCAAGTGAGTCTTTTCTTAAATCCTGTGAATCTGCCACATCATGACTCTGCACCACGTATCCCTTACTGGTCACCTGAGTGCCTCTGACAGATAAAATTCTCTTGGTGCATCAGTGTCATTAGTGACTCTGACTTCCTCTTCCCCTACCTCTGCTGAGTTCCTAGTTCTTCTTACCCCACCTATTTCCCATATGTCTCCTGCTATGCCCCGGAGGTGGGACTTCCTGTCAAGCCCCGTTGCCTAGTTACTCGCGCCTTTTACCCGCCAACGTCATTTCCCACAACGTCATGCCTCCACTATATATACCCAGAGTTTCCTTTGAATAAACCAGACTTGATCAGAATCCTGTCTTGTCTCCATTTCTCCCGTCTCCTGTCCTTTGTCCCCTCCTCAATTCCCCGCTCCTCTCCCAGGTGACCTTCGTTGACTGACCTGCTAGCTCGGGACAGAATTGTATGTCCTTTAAACAAGCAGTGGAAGAAGTGAATGAATGTTATCTCACTGGTTTTTTTTAGAAGGGATAATACAATTGGTGGGTTAGAAACCTTTAAAACTAGAGATTAAAGGAACCATGACAGCAAACAATAAATTGACATTTAACTCCAGCCTAAACCAGACGTTGCTGGGAAAAGTGAGCTGTGTAGAACATTTTAATCAAATTTTGTATGGAAGATAAGATTTATCACTTATTGAGTTAAAAGATAGAATTCAACAATTGATATGTCAAACATTCACTAAAAAGCAGGGACCAGGGTTCGATCCCTGTTCCACAGGCTGCGCCGGACCCACCCATGGGGCACGCTGAGTGACGAATGAGTCCGGTCGTTGTGGCGCATGCCTGTAATCCCAGCACTGAGAAGGCTGAAACCAGGAGGATCACCACGAGTCTGAGCTGCGGAGTGAGACCTTGTAACAACCAAATGCATTAAATAATAATAATCATAATAATAATAATGGCCTGCACCATTTCCAAGTGTCAAACAAGTCAAGTATACCACTGTAACCATGGGAAGTGCTAGTCCCTTATTTTTAGAAATTATATAACTTGCACAAAACTACCCAGCCACTAATTTGCAAACTAGTTATCAGCTTCTCCTTTGTTTGACTCCAGAGGTCAAAATTTCAACTGTCGCGCCCAAATGTTTAGGTTGCTAATAAGAAGGGCAAGAGGAGAAATAACGGCTCTTGAGCTTCAGGCTCTTTTTGAAAAAGGAGCCTTGCTTGGAGAAGTTCATTACTTTTACCACAAACCTGAGTTTCTAGATTATAAATTATCTGTACCAATACTCTCCTGAGCAGTTACCCAGGGGCCTGAAAGAGTTTATGCACCCTTTTCCTAGAAAGCAATTTACTTTCATTTCCCAGGAGAGAGACAGAGGAAAAACAATGTCATTGGGCTTATAAATAAGACATTTTTCTCCTGTTATTTAGTCACTTTAAGAGACATTTGATTTGTTTTCTAAGCCATATTAAAATAATATGGAGGACCAATTCTCAGAGTTTAGAAGAGCTGATTAAGAACCAAAGGACGTGCTCAATGGATTGATACCTGAAGGCTTCAGAACTCACTCTATATTACAAGCGCCCTGACATTTACTTGATACAGAAGCTCCAACAGCTACAATGTTTTTAAATGTGAGACAGCTCTTAAGCCACAACTTTTAATTCCACCGTGACATTATCCTTTCCTTTTCCCTGAAGTCATGAATGAGTTGTGCTTGGCAACACATGAAGGAAACTGCTGATACCAGGAAATAGACTGTAATAGAATCAGACCCCAAAATCCTGAGAGTGTTGGGATCAGGTCACTAAAGTCTCTCCTCTGGCAAAATTCCAACTAGAACTCTCAGAGAAAGGTCTCACTGGGGAAGTTTTTACCCTCTGGGAAGACACTTCAGGGACAGAAAGAGGGGCTTGAAGCAGAACTGATAAGAAATCATAAACATTTTGAGGGGGTTTGTGTCATGAAGTTTCTCATTTTTGTCTTGCCAACGGTCTAACAATGATTTAGTTCATCTTACTTTATAGACAGGGAGACTGTGTCTTAGCAGAGGCTAATGGACTTTCCCAACACCTCACAACTGGGGAGGAAAAAAAAAAATGGGTGCGCAAGCTCACGTGTGTCAACTTTAGCAAATAACAGCTGCCTCCCCACACTAGGACCTCTTCTTTCTTTTACCCATTAACAGATGTTTCAGTGCACAGTGTCAACATTCTCCGGGGGCACTGGCACGGGCATGTGACACCCCAGCTCTCCCCTTCATTTTCCTGCTCTCCCTTCCCTCCCCTCATTCCCGTACCTTACCTCTTTGAGAAACATCTCCCTCCCTACTTCTATTATCTATTTTTTATTTTGCCCTTTATTTATAATTTGGATTGCTCCTAGAAGAGAGACCATGTGATACTAAAGGCTGTGTGCTGATTCATTTCACTGAACATGACGGTCTCGAGCTGCAGCCGTTCTTTACACATGACTCATTTATCTTCCTTTATGGCACAGCAGTACTCCACTGTGTATAAATTTTCTTTATCCATTCATCCATTGGTGGACATATAGGTTGCTTCCAAGATATAGCTATTATGAATTATGCTACTACAAACCAGTACATGTGTATAACTGTTAACACATTTTGGGAAAATATCTAGGAGGAGAAGATCTGGGTCACATGGAATTTCTATCTTTAGTTTTTTGAGGAATGTCCATACGGATTTCCATAGTAGTTGTACTAGTTTGCATTCCCACCAACAATGTGGGAAAGTTCCTTCTCCCCTTTTATCCCTGGCCTTGCCAGCACTTCTTATTATTTGATTTTGATTTTCTGATGATGACCATTCTCTCTCTCTCTCTCTCTCTCTCTCTCTCTCTCTCTCTCTCTCTCTCTCTCTCATATTTTGTACAGGGCCTCACTACACAACTTGGACTTGTAGTGATCCTCCTGCTTTCAGCCTCCCCAGAGCTGGGATTACAGGTGTGCCCCACCATGCCTGGTCTCAGTGGCTGGCTCAGCATGCTCAGGGGTGGGGCTGGCTCGGCAGAGGGTGCAGGGGATCAAGCCCCAGTTCTTGTTCTAGCCTAAGCAGGCACTTAGTCCACTGAGCTATTTCGCCTGAGGATGATCATTTTTTCTGGAGAAAGCGGGAACTCCATTGTTTTAATTTGCATTTCTGCAACAGCTCACTCTGTTGAATATTTCTTCATATATTTGTCTGTCTACACTAGTTTTTATACATTATTCCATAATCTCTAAAGTAGTGATAATTTTAACTTAATAGAATTAACATGAAGATGAAATGATACTTATATGTTATAGCTGAAGAGATTATCAAATTAGCAAGAAGCACAAAGAGGTGAATATATGACAATCTCTATAAATTGTTAACTTTGATTTTTTTTTTCTTCTAGAGTAGAAGAAAATTGACTATATGCTCTTAAAGGATTCTTTGCCAACTGCTGCAGTGGTCCATCACTTCTCACCTCTGAATTTCTCTTGGGACGTATAGTATTTAGGATTCATTTAGTCATTTGGTTTTTCAACCTAGATTTATTGGTGACTATTCTGTGTTGAAATCATTGCTGGAAATTGATCTCAAAGGCAGGTTATAGTGGGGTTCATCTGGATTTTCTGTGAATCAAAATGGAAGACAGACATAGATTTTTCTGAGAATTGGAAAAACAGTCTACAGAATCTTGACATAGTCTCTTTCTCCTACTTTCAAAGAAACTATAGTAAGACTCTCTAGTAGGGCACCCAGGGAGGCCGGTGACAATCATGAGCAAGCCTCATGGGAGGGGAACACCATGTCATTTTTGCTTTAGTACTCTTTTTAAATGCCTATCTACATCCCTGCAACTAGCTGAAGGGGAGTAAGAGAGCAAAGCTGTCAGACCAGCAGCATCTTAATTATGGAGATTAGAAATATTTTATGCAATCGACACAGTCTCTTCTAAATTACATAGTAGTAGGGAAAATGACTCTGTCTAGCACCAAGGAGAGAAGAAGAAAGGAGCTCGGAGAAAAAGAATCGGTAGATTTTGACAATCTGTTCTATAAAATAATAATAGGGAAAGAAACTTTAAAAAACCAGGCTCATGCTGCAATTTTCATTGCCTGACACAAATCTCTTAACGGGACTTCGGGGAAGCTGGGATGACGATAGCCAAGCTTGAAATTGCCAGTCCACTCCAACTGCACTGCCTCCTCTCCCCTGCCCTCCATTTCGTTCTGCAGCACCACGCTCGGCTGCACACTGTGGGAGCGCTTGAGAAGCGAGTGAGTTGGTGGTCAAGGCAGGCTGGCTTCCCAGGGAGTCTATGTCCTTTGCTCAGTGGGAGAAATATCAGTTAGCGTCCTTGAAGTGGTACCTTGGTATGTATTCTCAAAAAAGTTCAATTACTTCCCATGGCCTAGTAATTTCCTGCCAGGCACAGAAGCATCTGGCGCTATAAGAATTGCGGCCCATTGAGAGCACCGTGAAGACCGAATGCTTCCGTAAAGAATATGGAGGACTCTATCAATCACACTTAAGCATCATTTTGCTGTAGTGAGCGGGCGAGTTGATGAGTAGGGTTATAGCTTTAGTACCTACTGCTCTTATTATTTAACCTCTCCTCCCTCTATTCTTCCTTGTAAGATATCATCATAGTGATCTTTCTAAAGCAAAAGCTCACACTATTACCACTTTACTGAAAATCCTCTGGGTCATCTTGTCAGCAGGAAGAGCAAATTCCACAGCCTGTAGATACCACAGGGTAAGGAACAAGGTGAAAAGAGAAACTGGCCCCAGTCAGAAGAGACCTTGGAGAGTGCTGGTGACAGTGGCAACACAGGAGAAGCTATTCTATGGCCTCCCGTCCCACATGCTCTTTTTATGTTGTGACACTGATATTTCTTCTATGAACAATGTGTGTGTGTGTGTGTGTGTGTGTGTGTGTGTGTGTGTGTGTGTACTGGGGTAAATACACATGAGCTTCATTTCCTTAAAGCTCAATAGTCCTATGACTATAGCAAAAGTGATGCTGCGTACCTTCTGGGCCAGAGTTATAAAAAGTAATGCAGTGTCAGCCTGGTTCTCTTGGGATTCTCATGTACTCTTGGAACCTATCCACCATGCTGTGTGGAAACCCAGGTCACATGGCAGGGCCCCAACTAGGGATTCAGGTAGACAGCCATCAGCTAACGTCACCTGCTAGGCACATGCAAGAGAAATTTCAAGCCAGCTCCTGTCTCCTGCCCTATCTAACTGCAGCTACCTGACAGCAGCCCAAGGATCAGCCCACCACCCCAACAGCGTAGCTGAGTGTATTTACCCCTCACAACTATGAGGCGGGGTAATATATGACTGTTGTTTTAAGTCCTCAAGGTTTAGTTTGATTTGTGATGCAACAATAAGTAGATGGGGGCCGGGGAGATGGCTCAGTGGAATAAGTGCTTCCTTGGCAAGCACAAGGGTCTGAGTTCAATCCCCAGTTCCGCCAAAAAAAAAAAAAAAAAAAAACAATAAGTAGAACATCCAATAGATCGTGTTCATTTCCAAGCCTGTGCTTTTTAGTTAATAATTTTATACCTGAGAGCTCTCCATTTCTACCTCTGCAGTCACTTATTCAAAGCTACCTGTTATGCAACAATCAGCTGCCATGGCACTTTTTCTGTGAAGACTTTCCCAATCACTGACTTTAACTGTGGTTTATTTCTGTACTGTGGACCCTTGCATATTATTTTTTTCATGATTACTAGAACATTTGGAAGGACTGCTTCTCTTCATAGTCATCTTTTAAAAATGTATTTAGTACAAGGTCTGTAAGGGCTCACTACGTAGACTAGACTCATAGTGATCCTCTTGTTTTCAGCTTCTCAAGAGCTGGGATTACAAGTGCATGCCACCACGCCCAGTCTCAATCACCATCTCAGTATGCCCCCGGGGGGTGGGCCAACAGGGCACCCCAGGGATCAAGCCCTGGTCGCTGTGCCTGCTAAGCAGGCACTTTAGTATGCTGAGCTATCTAACTGTCATCTTCATAGTCATTTAATCAAGATACTTCAATATAGTTTAAAAAATTAATATGTGCTGCTTTCTAAACAAATTTAATTAATTAATTTATTTGTATTTTTTGAGAAAAGAGTCTCAGTATGCAGTTCAGGGTGGCCTTGAGCTCACTTTATAGCCCAGGCTGGTCTTGAACTCACAATGATCCTTTTGCCTCAACATCCTGAGTGCTGTCTTCACTTACCTTATCCCAATTGACCCTCATTATGGTTTGATGTGCTCCTCAAAATTTATGCATTAGAAGTTTCATTCACACTACAACAGCTGGAGTCTTTTGGAAGGTGTCTATATGATGAACACTCTGCCCGAATGCCCTTATAAATGGATTAGTGCCATTGTGGAAAGGGCTTTATGGGAGTGGGTTCACCTGGTCTTTTGCTGTGGAAGGACACAGTTATTTGTCTGCTTTTGCTTTTGCCATTTGAGGATACAGTAACAAGACTGTCACCAGATGCTAGTGTCTTGATCTCCGCAGCCTAAATTGTGCAACATTAATTTCTGCTCTTCATAAAGCACCCAGTCTCAGGTATTTTTAACAGCAGCAAAAAAGGGACCAAGAGAACCCCCATTCCCTCAACAAAGGCTTCTGCTATTAACAAATAGCTATGTATTTCTCATAATTTATTTCTTCTTGTATATGCACACCCATGCCCATAATAAACAGTTTTCATTGCAACATTGTTTGATAAACTCTTTTGATTTATAGCATATTATATGGCATGCTGTTATTATGCCTGGTCCATGTCAGTGAATATAGAGTGCCTCTTATTTTTTAACAAGTGTATAGAATTTCCTGTCATTGAGCCAATTACTTCACTAATCTTTTATATGTAGAAATTTAAGATTTCTCCAATTTTTCCTTATTGAAAACAAGACTGTATTATGATTAAACATTCCCAGGAGAAGAACTGTTTGCTTCAAGGAAATACACGTTTTACATTTTGATACAAATTCTTAAATTCCTCTCCAGAAGGCGGTTAAATAATTATATCCCCATCAATAGTGCATAGGGTTCTGTGATCGTCCCTAGCAATGGTTCTTATTAAGCTTTTAAATCTTTGCCAGTTTGTTAGGTGAGGAATGGTATCTGTAATTTTTATACTTTCAGTTTTATTATTAGGAAAAGGGAGTAGTATTTCACATTTTATTAGTTCTTGTATTTCTTTCACTGTGGAATGTTTTTAGTGTATTTTTATTTTAAATAGGACCTTTCGTGCATGTTACATAAAACTTGTATATGGATTTCACATGTATAATCTGTTTGTCATTTGTGTTCAATTTTGGTATCATTTTGTCTACAAGCTTTTAAATTTTTGGCAGTTGATCTTATCTGTCTTGCCAAAGTATTAGGCTATATTGTCATCCAAAGAAAAGCCCTTCATTTAAAAATAAATGCCATAGGGCCAGCGAAATAGCTCAGTGAACTAAGTGCCTGCTTAGGCAAGCGTAGAGACCAAGATTCTATCCTGGGAACCACATGCTGCTCCGGTCCACCCCCAGGGCATGTTGTGCTGAGGACAACCAAGTCCAGGCACGGTGGTGCACGCCTGTAATCCCAGCACTGGGGAGGCTGAAAACAGGAGGAGTTAGGAGTCTGAGCTGTGTAGTGAGACCCTGTACCAACTATGTAAAAAAGTACATAAATAAAAATAGAAATAAAAAAGGCTTCTATTTGCCAAGTATTATAGCAAAAAATGGATGTTAAAAAAGGAATCATTTAATATTTAAGGAAAATTTTCCTTGGAAACATTCTAGGTATTTACAAATCTAAATTGCTAGAGATTCATTGACAAAATATATTTATTGAAGAAACAAGAATGAAACATTTCTGGATATCAAGCTCTTTTCAAGGTATTTGCTGCAAGGTGGGAACTTGTCTAGCAGAGGTAAGACTCTAAGTAATAAACAGAAGCAAAATGTAATATAGCATTTTTTTATAAACAAGATAAATTGGTCTCTGCCGACAATGCTCAGCTTAGGCCTTCTTTGAAAATACACTCTACTTTTTTTTTTTTTTTAATTTATGTATTTAGTACAGGGTCTATAGAGTCTCCCTACAAACACTGGACTTGTAGAGATTCTCCTGTTTTTAGCCTCCCAAGAGCATACAGGCATAAACCAGCATGCGCAGTCTGAGTCGCTGTCTCAGCGCGACCTGGGGGCGGGGCCGGCACTGCACGCCAGGGATGAACCTGGGATCTTGCGCTCTGCCTAAGCAGGCGCTTTAGTCCGCTGAGCTATCAGGCTGGCCCTAACACTCTAATTCTTGGCTTCAACTTCATTCCATATCACCAGGCTGTAAGGGACTTATGATCAAGGAATATGTCTTAGTTGCCTTTGAATCTCAGGTACATAGCTAGGTATGTGGCCCATTATAGTGCTTCTAGAAATACACTTTTAAGGCCAAATAGCTCAGTGGATTAAAGCACCTGCACGGGGTGTTTGATCCCTGGGCCTGCCATGCCAGCCCCACCCCCGGGGGCACGCTGAGACGCAATTGAGACAGGGAATGGTGGCACACGCCTGTAATCCCAGCATTTGGGAGGCTGTAAACAGGAGGATCACTACGAGTCCAATCTAGTAGTGAGACCCTGAACAACCTGTAGACCCTTCCCTAAAATACAGAAAAAATACATTAAATAAACAGATAGACACTGTTAAGTCTTTCCTTGCTCTAAAACTTGCCTCAATTTTTCTCAGATTATTGTCACTCCAAAATAAAAATCAAGGGACTGGAGAGATAGCTCAGTGGTCTAAGCACCTTCCTGGCAGACCTGAGTTTGCTCCCTGGTACAGCATGCATCCTACCCCAGCACCCTGGCCACGCCACGCTGGCCACTGAAACCAGGGATGGTGGCACATGCCTGTAATCCCAGTGCTGTGGAGGCTGAGCAGCAGGAGCACTATGAGTCTGAGCTGCGTATTGAGACCCTGTATCAAATAAATAAATAAATAAATACATAAATTTTTAAAATTTAAAATAAAAAGCAACATTAGTTTCAGGTTGGAACCAGCTAAAATTCCATGTGAGGATACAGCAAGGACTGATGTTTAAGCATCTGCTGCCTAGAAAGAAGTTTCATTTAAAATAACCATGTCTCAGATAAACCTCATTAGCAGTATAGCAAATCTAGCAACTGCTACTTAAAAAACAAACAAACAAGCAAACAAACATGGTTAGCTCATAGGAAGAAGTAATAAAAAATGTTGGGTTATAAAGTGAATTATTATAATTTGTTCAAGTCATTCAGAAAAGTAACAGGGAAACTATTATACCACTCCAAATATAAGTTCATGACAGTAGTATTTAGAGAACTTACGTGTTGTCTGATCTTCAACAAAAATCCAAACGAAGCTATAAATAAAAGTCAGAGTTATTACATTTTAAAATTTTATTAGTACATTTGCCTATTAGTACATAATAACATATACCATCTGGAACTGGTGTTCCAAACTTGTTCACTGCAAATTTGAGGCCAGCCTGGACTACACAGTGAGCTCAAAGCCAGCCTGAATTACACAGGGAGATCCTTTCTCAAAAATACAAAACAACAAGAAGCTTTCTATATCAGACGTTTTATAGGAAAAATGTGCATTTCCCTCCATTCAAGTCATGGCTCCCTTCCCCTTTGCAAAAGACCTATTAACAATGGAGAAATACCAATTTAGAAGTTGAGCAGAAACAAAGTTGCAAAACTAAGGATTTTTGAATCTCTAGGGAGCTGCTGAGACTGATGTTGTCTTTTTAACATGCCTAAATTCAAGAAAAAATCTTTTCAAGTGGTTCTCTAACTTCTAAGTTCAATGGGAAAGGTGAGATACATTTCTATTTAAAATATTTTGAAATTTTTATTGGTACTAGCACTAGATAATGATTAAATTCTTCATGAGGAGTTAGTACATGGATATAACACATCTCAACCTTGCTTTCATCTCCTTCCCCTCTGCTCCCCTCCTCCTGCCTCTATCTCTTGATCCCTTTTACTCTTACAAAAGACCTATTTCCCTGATTTCTCTTATTTTTTATTTTGCCCTTTATTTATATTATGTTTCTCATATAAGATAAATTATGTGGTATTCAATTTTCTGTGCCTATTTCACTCACGGGTATGGTCTCAAGGTGCATCCTATAAATGACTCCAGTTTATTCCTTAAGGCAGAGTGCTTTTCCCTGTGTATAAATACATCTTCTTTATTCACTAATCTCTGTATGTTGATAAAACATACAGAGCACTTCCAAGATTTACCTATTACGAATTGTGTGGCAATAACTGTGGATATGCATGCATCAGTGTAATATGAGAACTTTAATTTTCAGGGGAAGATGCCTGGATGGAAAATAGGTAGGTTGAATGAAATTTCCATTTTTGGCTTTTTGAAGAATCTTCATACTGATTTCCACAGTCGTACTAGTTCACATTCCCACCAACACTGTAGATATAAGAGTTCCTTTCTTTCGGCATCCTCTCCAGCCTTTCTTGATGTTAGCTATTCTTTCTGGAGTAAGATGGAATCTCAACATTTTAACTTGCATTTTTCTAATGACCAAAGATACTGCTATGATTTGTGTTTAGTTGTCCCCCGAAAGCCTCATTCAATCATGGGGCGGACTTCTACAGTTTGTGATTGATTCATGATCCAAGACTGGGATTATGGGTTTGAGTGTTGCTGGGATTCTAGGTGTGAGTACTTTCCCCAGCCCATAGCTTGAATGCAGTTTAAGAGAGACAGACTTCCTCTCTGTTGCCATTGTTGCTCTCCTTCCACTTGCTCTCTTGCTCTTTGCAGCCCCCATGAAAAGTTTGTGTTCTGCCATGTGCCGCTCTGCCTGGGAGAGGCTGAGTGTGGACTAAAACTTCCAGTAACAGTGAGCTAAATAAACTTCCCTTCCTTCATTTTGGGTGTCAGGCATATTTGTCCCAGCAATAAGAAAAGAGCGAGACAGATACTGAACATTTTTTTTCATGTATTCATTGACCATTTCTATTTCTTCTTCTGAGAAATGTCTATCCATTTCAATTGTCAGTTTTTTGATTGGATCTTTTCTTGGTGTCTATTTTCAAGTTCTCTGTATATTCAATATATTAATTCTCTTTCTCAAGTAAAAAATAGAAGGCAAAAGGCAAAAAACTTCCACTCTGGAAGCTGTATCTTTGCTTTGTTGGTTGTTTCCTTTCCTGTTCAGATTCTTTTAATTTAATATAATTCCATTTACTGATTCAATGTTATTTTTTATGCAGTTGGGGTTCTGGTCAGAAAGTCCTTGCCTACACCCACGTATTCAAGAGCTTTCCCAATTTTATCTTCCAGGAGATTAAATGTTTCAGTTTTTAACATTCAGATCTCAGATATACTTTCTGAAGCCTAGACTAGACCAGCTCTTGCCTCTCTGGTAATGAATGAACAGTTATAGCCCTTGGTTACGATTAGTTTTCACTTTTGAGCATCTCCTGGGGTGATATGTGACTGCTTGAGGAGGTAGCTGTGGGGAGGATCTGGAAGCTGGGGCTTGCTGAAAAGACTGTGCGCTTGTGGGCTGTGGCTGTGAACATAGTACGTGCTGAAATGTAACGAACACAGCCAAAGCACCAAATGCCAGGTTTTTAAAATGAGAGACTATTCTGAGCAGTTACAGATATCCATATGTATAGCTACATTTATATATCTGTTAACCCAGAAGCTCAAATCACGTGAAGAATGAGCCAGGCTATATCAAAATCACGGTGAGGTTCATTAGCTTAGTGTTTTTCCTCAGCGAGTGGCCAGCACCAAGCCCTCTTTCTGAAGCTGGAAACCCTGGAACTCACATGGCCAATTATACAATACTAGACCATTGGGAAGCATTTCTGCCAGGCTCAGCCAGTGATCTGATTTTACCCTGCAGCACCGAGATTGATAGGCCTTATAATTTTATCCTGGTTAGTAAAGATGCTGTTCTTACATAAGATATATATATATATATATATATATTTCCCCCCCTCAAAGTAAAACAAGCCTAAGCTCTTCTTATGGGGCTTGACCTGATGACACTTTTAAGGTAGTGAGGTCAGTATTCTGATCATGCTGGGGGAAAAAAAATCTTTCTTGACTTCAGAATTTACTGTAGTTTGTGTTCATTGAAACTATGCATACTTGTTTATGAGAAACATTGAAAGAGAAAAATATTGGGGGCCCAGCCCTAGCTCAGTTCTTTAAGTGGCTGCTTCCACAATGCTGGCAGCCTCAGTTTGCTGTAGTTCGATCCCCACAACACTCCAGCCATGCAAAAGTGCCCTGAAGGCATTCAAGGAACAAAACACACACACACAAAAAAAAAAAAAAAAAAAAAGAAAGAGAAAAATAATTTGCCCCGGCATGACTTTGAGGGGAGATTGAAATCAGGACACTGACACTGTTAAGCACAAACTCTGCTACTAAGTTAACTCTTAGCCCCTAAATCACTCCTTTTATGAGGCTTTTTTGAATTGGAGGGGATGGAAATAGACTTGTTCTTAGAAGGTACAGAATATCAATGCAGGAGGTGTTGTTTTCTCTCATGTTAACAAGGTGTAATTTTTAAACATCACATTCATATGCATATATGGCGCATACATTCATAATTAGTATGTTTACAAAGCTCCTTGTAGAGCCTTAGAACTCCTAGATCTGTTAACCCTTGAAGAGAAAACTAAATTTCAGATGAAGAATAAGGGAATGTGCTTTCAATTACATTCACTCTCCCTCCATGTCTAGGGAAGGTATCTCCAAAAAAGTAAGACATTTTTACGAAGCACAGTCACAGCCTGTTACATATTTAACTGCTTCTACAGTTCAAATTACAAAATAAGCACTAGCTACTACACAGACCAACTGCACTAGCTAAAAAGATTTTTATAACCTGCGAGAAACGGTCTCATATTGACTCTGTTAAGAGAAACAACTCCTCTTTCCTTGATTATGAAGGAAGACAGATGGCTTCTTGCTTGAGACTGTAATTCTACTTTCCGCCTCCTCCCTCAGTTAAAAACAAGATGTACTTCTCTGGCTTTAAGGGAAAATCTCAAGGGAACGCTTTTTATTCCTGTCAGCATTGAATAATTCAACAAACATTCAAGAGAGCTCAGGAAGACAAAAAGGAGAAATGACTTTCCCTTGTTCTCAGGGAGTTTACAGTCTAATTGGGGAGTTTACAATCAGAATTGAGATCAGAACTGTTAAAGTTTATTTCTTCATTTCCATTTAATGGTGTAAAGGTCACCAGTAATACACTTAGGAATTGCAAGCTCTTGGGTATGGTAGAGTCCCTGATCAAACTGGAAAAAGCAGAATAAGTGATCTCAAGAAGCGCTTGCTAGGGCTGGGGAGATAAGTGCTTGTTAGGGCTAGCGAGATGGCTCAGTAGAATTAAGCGCTTGCCTCCAAGCTCAAGGGCCTGAGTTCAATCCCTGGTTCTGCAAACAACAACAACAATAAAACAAACGAAACACAAGTAAAGAAGCTGATCGAACAGCTGCTTTTTCAAACTACTTAATCTTTGCAATCCTCCCTGATAGCATTTCACAGAAGAGAAGGAGTTTCTGAGAAACAACTCAACTATACTCATAAATTCACGAAATAGTGATGGAACACACCAGCTAGGACTTTGCTTCCTTCCCTGGTCTGGCCTTTGACTATTCCCAAGCTCCCACTCCAACTTTTTTTGTGCTTAGATTTCCTTACAATGAATTTAAAGTCAGCTTCTCTGCTTTTTTTCCTTCTCCTTAGACTTACAGAAAATCTAGCTGTCTTTTACTCTGCAAGTCAGACCTGGAGTGTAACTTCCTTGAATCTTTGCAAATAATCGTTTCCGTTCCTCTTGTTCCTGACTCTGTCTTTGAGATACTCTTCAACAAAATGAAATGGGACATGAATTAGGCTTCTAACCGAGCCTCATACGTGGTTCTGCTATTAATCATGATCTTTGGTCTTATTCCTGCCAATTTTTAACTGTTCTTACCTTGTACAGTTTTTAAAGACTCGGGGTTTAAAATTTTTTTGAAGGTACTTATTATACCTGTGCTAACTTGTTGCCTTCAGAGTATATTAATTTAGCTGCAAAGAATTATTAAACAGTAGGAACTTAATTTTGTTCACCGCTTCCAGTTTCTGTAAGTTAAGGGAACGTAGTATCTATTCTGTAAATAGTTAAAGTATGAATGAATTTATGTCTGGGTGGTTACATTTTCTGGCCTATCCCATATAAGAAAGTTTAATTCTCATTCAGTACAGCTTTGACTTGAGATGCTGGAATAGCCTTTTTTCCGTTTCTGGTTCTCACTAATAATTTCAAGTTGGGTGCCATTCATTACACTCTGGGGCCCCTTCAAGACTCAGTTTCCCCATCAGCAAAATGGGGTAGTCCTTCTCTAGGGAAAGTTTTGTTACGTAGCTTTCTTCTGGGGAACAGACACACACACACACACACACACACACACACACACACACACACGCGGAGCCGGTGCAGCGTCAAGGGATATTGAGCAACCTCGGCATCCCCAGCAAGGAGAGGCTGCAGCCGCCCGCGCCGCCCAGGTCCGGAAGCAACCGGCTCCTTCCGCGGGGCGAGTCCGCCCTGTCCTCGGGCGCCTCAGCCCCAGACGCCCTCTCGCCCCGAGGCAGCCGGTGCCTCGGTGCCACCGCGAAATGGGCCCGGCGCCGCGCACGCTCCGCCGCGCGCCCAAGGGCCCGGCCTCGTTCTGGCTGCCGCCGCCCGCCGTCCGCGCGGCGCTGCACTGGGGGCGGGGAGTCTGATGGGAGACGCGCGCGGAGCTGAGGAGGCGGCAGCCCGGGAGCGGGAGCGGGAGCGGGACTGGGCGCGGGCGGTGGGAGGCGGAGGACAGGGGGAGGCGCCGCCGCCGCTGCCGCCCGCCCCTTTCCGCTGGGGAGCAGCTGCAGCCGCAGGAGCGGAGCAGAAGCAGGAGCCGCGCAGCCGCCGCCGCCGGGGGATGTGGC
>NW_004524670.1:4874837-4894386 GCF_000260255.1 Octodon degus
CTTCCGACCCGGCCTGCCCCGTCCCGTTACACCTGAGCGGCGCGTGCCGCCCGCCCCCCGCAGGTAGAGGCGCCCCGGCGGCCCTCGCTGCCCAGGTGGCGCCCCCTGCCCGCGCCTCGCCGGCCTCCCTCCGCTGCCAGCCGCCCGCGCACCATTTCTGCCCCCAGGCTCACCCCCAGCTCGGCGCCTCACGGCTCCCACCCCGTTCCAGTTTCTGCCCCGCGAGTTTTTCTGTCCCTTCTCTTCCGTCCGCCACCCACGGCCGGGTCCAGGTGTCTCCGCGCGTCCCGGGGCTCCTGCGCGCACCCTCTCCCCTCCCCCCTTGGTGCCGTGACCCGGGCACCGCGGCCTCCGCGCCGAGCCCTGCGGGAGCGCCGCGACCGGGCTGGGAAGCAGATTGGGCACCTGGTGGGTGACGGGAGCGTTACGGAAACTCCCTCTTTGTTGCCAGTGTAACAGGAGGAAGAGGGGCCGAATTTAGTTTTTCTGTGGGCACTGGCTGGATGTTGTCGCTGAGGGCTGAGATGCAGAGATTTCTCCCAGCTTCCACCCTGCCCCCATCCAAATTTCTCTAACCTCCTCGTTCCCAGCTAAGCCCTTAACCTGAGTGGAAATGTTAGACAACTGTGTAAGGATCAAATGTAATAGAACTTGACTACTAGCCACTAATAACTGAGGAGACCTGTTTGTAAATTACCTAATTTAGTGGATTAGTGAGTGTATTTACAAATACGATAAAAAGCAATCAGGAATACTGCATCAAACTGTCTGGTGGTGGTGTATGAAAAATAGGCTGTGACAACGCCTGATATGTAATCTGCACAGTTTTCATTAGCGTAGAATTTAACAGTGGTCGGTGATTTTTTTGGGGGGAGGGGCTCTTGTTTTTAGAAATAAAGGCTGATTGGTTCTTGGTGAAGAAAAATGCTAGTTGGGAAAAAAAAATTCCTTCAGAGATCTCGCATCTGTGTTAATGCCAGAAGTGTTTTGCTGCTGCTGAATGACTATATATAACTCAGTTTTAAATAACCTGCATACTTGTTCTGAAAATCCCAGATCTTTTTGAGAGAAAATGACTAGAATTGCAGATAGATGAGGACATTTATGTTTTAATAGGTGTCCATTCTGGCTGTCCAGTTATTGGGCTGATTGATTTAGTTAAGCCTTTCTATTCACTTGGAATAACAGGGCAGAACTACCTATGGCAGTGTTATGGAGGATAGATCAGGGTTTTCGTGTTCACATGTACAGATGTGGACTTACACATGTCTTTCAACTGGCTAGGGTTTTTTGGGATGTGGGCATCTATTTTGGTGATAGTTATTTAATATTTACATAGTTAAAATTATCACCAAAAAGGTGTCTTTCCTATTGCTGCTCCACAACTGGGTTACTTTCTGGGTTTTTTTGGTAGTGAAATGCCTTTAAGATGGGAAAATATTAATAGTTTATGAATGGCTTGTTCAGTGCATGAACAGTTTAATTTGGGAGGGACAGATTCTGCACCAGAACAGCCTTGAAACAGTCTAGTTTCACAGCACACTTTTTCAGGATGCTGTCACATACATTTTGTTTGTTTTTCCCCCCCTCATAGCCAATATTTCTTTCATACTGTGTTCTACAGACAAGATGCATGTCATGCACCTAAGAGGTGCATTTTTTTCGTACGGATTCCTATAGCCAATCAGCAGCTGTCACATGCCTTTTAGTTCAGCTTTAGGGACTTGTGTTCAGTGAAGTGTTGAGGAGACTGGTTTCATGCCAAAGAGCTGGTGATCATTTTTATTTCCTTGAGATTTTTGGCATCATTCTTCATTTATGAAGAGTTACCAGTCTGCTGGCATTTTAACCCTCCTTTCAGATGCACCAAGAATATAGAATATTGTTGTACCGATGTGTGTTGTTTTGAAACAGAGTAGGGTTGCAACTTTAAATGTAAACCTCTGTATGACTAGCCTTACTTGGGGGCCTCAAGTATGTTTTCAGGAGGAATATGTTTCATCTTTCCTACGGCATTATAAACTTACTAGCATAGAAACTGCTTTGGTTTTCATCTTTGTGTTTACTGCAGTGCTGTTTACTGTACCTTATACAAAATAGCTGCTCAGCAGTAGGCATTGAACAGAACATACACCCGAATTTAAAATCTGTCTGGCAAGTGGCCTTCAATATGACTGCAGCCCTGACCTGAGTTTCACTTCTGTGAGCTGACTGGCTAATTCTACCAAGCTGTTCTCTTTTAAACAGAAAGTTAAACTGTGAAAGTTAAAATTTACCGCCTTTCCTACATTCCTTCAGTATCATTAGCTTGTAAAATTGAGCAGGTTCGTTTTTCCTTTTCTTGCTCAATGTGTATATTTTAATTGGAACCATAGCTATGATGTCTTAAAAGGGCTTGTCTGCAAACTCTAATGATAACCTGTATAGCACATCAAAACAATATGCTTTAACTAAGCAGTAATACAGCTTAGTTTTTCTCTGTGGGATTGTCAGCAACCTTGAAGTCCTGAGCAAGGATTTATCAGTATAGAGTACATTTTCTTTTAGTAGTTAGCATTCAATTTGGAAATATACTTTATTTTCCTCATAATCTCGTGTGGTGTTGTAAATGCTTATAAAAAGTTTACGATCTTCCTAACTTCATCCCTTGTAGTCTTATTTTCATTTTCTTGGCAATCTGGATATCATAAATTCATATCAAAATAATTACCTTGTATTAGAATGTAAAATTTCAGAAGTGTAACGTTCTATAATAGTATTTCATTGCTTGTGGAACCAACTATTAGCCAAATCCTTTGTGCTGTATCAAGTATGATGTGTAGATATAAGAATTTTAAGTGCCTTAGTGAGTCAGGATTTTACCTGACTGAATTTTTTTTTTTAAGTGACCATTGCAAGTTTTGTAATTGCTCAAAACAAGCCTGTGTATTATAGCCTTTGCCTAAAGTCTTTTTGAAGGGAACATAAAAAGAATGTCTTGAGTTTCTTTTTACAGCACTAATCCTTCCTAAGGCTCTTAAAATTTATTCCCATCTCTCCATAATTCCTTTCTTCTGTTATAACCTGACATAATTTCTATTCTTGTAATGTTAAACTTCAGAGTTCACTTGCAAATCTTCAGATTTATTAAATGGTTCTTTCCTATTGATAAACCATTTTAAATGAAAGAGGCTTTTGAAAAATTAGCAAATTGCTATAAGTCTTTGTCATTAATGGCTAGATCATTATTTTTCACAGCCGCGCTTTGGAGGCCAGGAGATTTTTGCAGGTGCTCCAAAGTTCTGTGTCCTTCAGTTCTAACCTTAGAAAGTACGAGATAGAGACTCTTTTTGATTAAACTAGTTGCCCTGTGTCTGTCTCCTTTTGCAAGTCTACTGCCTTGTTCCATGATCTTTACAACGAGGGCTATATAGTTAACTGTCTTTTTTCTACTTCTCACCTTTTTTTTTGAGAATGAAGACATCAGATGTGGTTCACAAATAATGGTTAACATTTGCCTTAGTTGTTAATTGCTTTACAGAATTTTAATAATTCTGTGATCCACCACACCTGCTTTGTGGAATTTGAAGTCTGAGTATTAAAGATTTTGAAGAATATAGTGGGAATTCCCAATAAATAGTAAGTTGTTCAATTATAATTCAACCTGTGAAGTAATCAGAAGATAGTTGTCACAGGAAGACTTTTTTCTGTTTTTCTAAATACTGTGCTGTTAACATAGAAAAGCCATTCCTCAAAATATGTAAATAAATTAACTGTTGAAGTAGGCCAAAAATAATGTAGAAATGATAATTCTTTTTCTGTAACTATTTTTCACACCCATTCTCACATTTTAATCACTATAATAATTAAGTACAATGTTGATTTTACTTAAAGTTATTGCTGAAGAAATTGAGAGTTGGAGACTAGGACATTGTTTGAAAGTCAGGTCTACTGATCTAAACTTTGGTTCAGGTTTCTGAATCTGAGTTGTGTGTTTCTTTTTTTGTGTTCCCATGCATAGTTCCTCCTTAAATTGAAACTTACTTTTTAAATTGAGCTTCATAAATTGTACTTAAGTACTTAAATTGTAGCTCACTTAAAGAGCTTTAGAAAAGATTAATTTTGAATTAGTTTCTTTTTTTAAAAAATGTATTTAGTACTGGGGTTACATGGTCTCACTACATAGATTGGACTCATAGTGATTCTCCTGTTTTCAGCCTCCCAAGCACTGAGATTACAGTTGTGCACCACGCCCAGTCTCAATTACCATCTCAGTGTGCCCCAGGGGCGGGACCAGCAAGACAGGGCAGGGATGAACCTGGAGCTGCTGTGCTCTGCCTGAGCAAGCGCTTTAGTCCACTGAGCTATCTAGCTGGCCCTTGAACTAATTTCTGAATTAAATTTCATGTCACCATTTTTAACTGGTGCATTTACCAGGTGGCAAGTAACATCATGTGGCATGGCAAAGCTGGTCAAGTTAGAATGCTGGACTAGCAGGTACTATTTGATGTGCTAACAACTATGTCATTTAAAAATGTTATTGGTCTGGGAAGATAATTATTTAGAAAAATATACTCCAGCTGTGACTGGTTGGCAGATATTTTTCTAAAAAACTACCCTTCTTCCTAAACAACCAAAGAAGAATGAAATTTTAATTTTTAAAGTTTGGATTTTGGTAATTCAGGAGCTATTGGAGATAAATTAGTCCCTACCATTTTACTTTTCTGTTGCTCTAAACTACAACTTAAAAGTGCAGAGTAGTTGTAGTTTACAGCAACAGAAATGCGAATGCCTCCCTGGACCTTTCTCTAAGATATTCTGACTTAATTGGTCCACGCATGTTTCTTTGGCATCAAATATTTTTTAAAAAGTTCCAGTGATGATACTTGTGTGCTCCCAAGGTTGAGAACAACTGTTCCTTAAGGTAAGGAACAGTGGTTTGATTTGTTCCCATAGTTTTAGGTAGTCTATGTACTGACAATTCCCAAATTGAGTTAGTGAACTGAAATAAACCTTGTCCCAGCCTCTGATCCTTTCCCTATAAAGAACCAGATGACACTAGAACTTTATACAAGCATTTCAATTCAGCACATCTGTAACTAAAACAGAAATAGTGGTCACATCATAATAATAGGAGAGAAAAGGGAGACCAAGAGGGAGGAGAGAGGAAGGAGACATAGAAGCGGGATATAGTATGTATGTGTACTGTGTACTGTGTCAGTTCCCTATGGTATGTTGTCATTATGTACTGAAGGTAAGTACTAACCAAGCAGCAAAACAAAACTGAGACTGAACTCAAAATGTGCCCCTCCCATTCTTTTTCTGTATCTCTGGTTAACCAAATGACACCAATGTCATGTTTTTACAAGCTAAGAAAAAGGAGCATACATCTCGGATGCAGGAGAAATCCAAGTCATGTGGGGAGCATGTCTTCCATTATTCGCATCTTGCCTCTTTTACCTTTTCAACTCTACTCCCAGCACCCTAGTGCAAGCCTCTGTCATCTCTAGCTAGTAACTTGGTCATCTATCTCCCTGAGTCTATTCATGATGTGTTCTGATTTTTCTCTATGCTATGATCTAATGATCTTTGAAAATTTCCTGGTTGTTTTTGATTTTCTTTTAGAACCTCCTAGTGGTTTTCAGTTGCTCTTAAGACAAAATCTTTTGGGTTGTTCAGTAAGACCTAATGTAGGCTGGTCCCTGCCTTGGTGCAGTGGCATCTTATTCCCAGCTGGTCTTTATTCTTTGTGCTTCAACTTCGCAGGTTCTTTGCCCAGTGGTGTGCTAACCTGTTTTGCACAGGTTATTTACTTACTTGAAAGGCTTTGCTTTTCTCCCTGGCCTTTGGCTATTAACTGACATTCCAGCCAAAATTTCATGTTCTTGGGAAGGACTTTTTTGATCTTTTGCATCAGGGCTGTCTTCTCATTAAGCATAATCTTACGTGTTTTCCTTTTGAGAACTTTAAACAATAGGCAGTTAATTAGACAGTCACTGTTAATGTCTAGATGAGGAGTTGGCAAACTACAGACCATGGACCAAATCTGACCTTTTGTATGGCTTTCAAGCTAAGAATGGTCTTTGTGTTTTTGAATGGTTGGAAGAAAAACAAAATTTTATTTCATAAAAATTATATGAAATCTGAATTTCATTTTCTGTAAGTAAAGTGTTGATGGGATACAGCCTGATGACCCATTTACTTGTTTACTTATTACGTATAGCTGCTTTCATCCCACAGAAGCAGAGCTAAGTAGTTGTGACAGGGACCTTATGGTCTGCAAGAATAGCAATCAATTCTGTGTCCCTTTACAGGAAAGCTTTGCAGCCCTTCTTCTAGGTTGGATTGAAAAGGAGCATGTCTTCTTTATTCATTGCTATTATTTTATGTGCTTAGCTAGGACTGTCGTGTGATGATGTACTAATGAAATGTTTGAATGAATTAACATGTGTTCACTTTTCTTCTGCCAACGGAAATGGATAACTACCTGAGCAACTCTGGCAGGTGAACGTTCAGTACAGACATTTTTAAAAGAAAAAAATTTCTTCAGGAGAAGGTTCTCAAAAAATTTCAGTGTTCTGAATCAGTTTGTGGCTAATTGTGTGGTACAGGTATTTAACAGTAATTTATTTTTTAGTACTTTTTGTTTTCTCATTTATTTTGAATATATCATAGCATATGTTCCAAATTTGAATGTACACTTAGCAGTCACTTTACACTTAATAATATTTTTAAAAAATACTCATCAAGTATTTTTTTAAATAGTGTTGCATTTTTTACTTTTTTAAAAAATGTGATCAAGAGAGTGTATAAATTTGTCCCTTTGTTAGATTCCTTTTTTTTTTGCAGAACCAGGGATTGAACTCAGGCCCTGGCACTTGCCAGGGAAGCGCTTATTCTACTGAGCCATCTCCCTGGCCTCTGGATTCCTTTCTAATTTCATAACATAGTAATAGGTGTGTAATTGGGCTTGCTTAACAAACATTAGGTAAACTTTTTTTGTTTTTACTACCTGTGAAAATAACATCATTCCTCCTTTTAGGTGCTCTCTGAAACATTACACAACTAAATATTTACATTTTTATTTAGTAGAGTGACTTTTTTTTTTTTTGCGGAACTGGGGATTGAACTCAGGCCCTGGCGCTTGCCGGGGAAGCGCTTATTCTACTGAGCCATCTCCCCGGCCCCTGGAGTGACTTTTGAGAGTGATTTTTATTCTAGATTTTAAGGTTGTGAGATATGTGGAAAACAATTAAACAAGTGTTTTTATTTCTTGATGCATATGTATAACATGTAGTAAGGAAAATAGCAAGAATATGGAAAATTTGAAGAGATGATTAGTTGAAGATGTTTAAATAGCAAGAGTGTTAATGTTTCTTTATTTTGTAGTATTGTGTTGGTACTGGGATGATGAGCAGGAGTTTGTAAGATTTGTCATAATACACCACTTAGGATATTCTAATTGTAAGAAATAAACGACAGGAGACTAGTGTGTTGTGGCACACATCTTTGATCCCAGCACTATGGGAGGCTGAGAAAGAGCCAGTTCAAGCCAGCCTGGGCAATTTAGTGACTGAGAGGCCCTGTCTCCAAATTTTCAAAGGGCTGGGTTGTAGCCCAGTGTGAAAGCCCAGAGTGCAGTGCCCAGTATGAAAAAGAGAAATGCAAAATGAATGAACAACAATGACAAAGCACCCTTAAATCCAAATGGTGGAAACAGTAAGGAAAATTTATTACCTTCAGTAAATTGTTAGGTATGGCTTCTAGGCGTTTAGTTTAGGGGCTTGGTGATGTCAGCAAGGATTACGGTTTTCTGCTCTCTCTTCCATTGTTTTAAGGGAGGTCATGCTCTGCACGTTGCTCCCCTCCTTATCTTGAGGTAGTGTGGCTGTTCTGTCTGATTGGCTTTGCTAAGCTTAACCATCATCATTGTTTTCCTTTAATAGGAATTAAGTGCTGCATACTCATCCCTAAATAATGTCTAGCAGTGGGAGAGGCAGAGGCCCTGGTAATTAGTTTAAACTAAGCAGTATTTCCCTGAGGCAAGTAGGGGTTGAACAAGACTGGCACAAAATTAAAAATTTCCAGGAAGTCAGAAATTGGGGGCAGTAGGGTAGGTAAAGTAAGCTAAAACCATCACTCTCTAGCTTTGGATGTTTTTTCTACGTATGAAATCACACTTCTGTAGTGTTTCCTAACTTTTTGCTTGTAGCTCCAGCATAAACTTTTCTAGCTGAAAGTTACACAGTGAACATCTTGCCCATAAGGGCTCCAGTTACTGCCAGAGCCCCTTCCCTGTCCTTTATACCTTCCACTCCTCTTTCCCAGTGTGCTTAAGGGCAGCTTCTTGTGGAGAACATCTGAAGTAGAAATAAGATTGTGTAGCTAATTATTATTCCTGCAAGCCATGGTCCCCAAGAAAACCTTCAGTTAGGAGAACCTTTTTGCACTTCTAGTTCTCAACTTTCTTTTTTTGTCTCTTCTGACTTCTCCCTTCTGTTTGCGTTTACCTCTGATTGGTAATTCATTTTTTCTTATCTTTCTCTAAAATTGTTATTTTACTTCCTTTTTTTCCTATCACCTGTTATACTTAAAGAATTATAATGCTGAATAGAATACATTAGAATAGAGAAAGGGTTAAAAAAAGAATGTCTCTATTTTCTTTTTACTTATCTGTTTAATTTCAAGGTATTTTTTTTCTCACAAGCAATAAAACTGAAGTTTTTTAAATCATTATTAGAACTCTGATACAAAGACTGTCTCAGTATGCCAAGTGCACTTCTGCAGTAAATAGATAATTTAGAGAACAGGAAATGATAAACTATTGTGTAAATATGTTCAGTCTTAGTACTACTCAGAATACAGAGGCACTCTTTTGCACCTGTGCCTTTGGTAAAAATTAACAGAGTAATAATTGCCTGTGTGGTCTTGACTCAGATATACTTTATTGATTTGCTTAGTAAATTGGAATGACCCTCTTGGGATACTGCTTGAGAAGATACATTAAAAACCATTGAAAAATTGACATCTTTTACTTAGTAATGCAAAAGGAAAGTAGTGCTATATATAAGAATCTTTCTGTTGTAGTATTATTTATAAAAGCAAAGAAGTTCAGTTTTAAACATTGTATTTCTGGTATAAGACTTTGTTCCTCATATTGATAGAAAATTAATTTGAATTTAGTCTGTGCCACTTTCCCATTGTCAAGTAAATAATCCTCCCTTAATGAATGAGTAGCCCTTTGCCTTTTTCATAGGGAATCTTATTCCTGCTTTTCTAAAGGATGATTAGAATGCAGAGGATTGACTGTCATCATGTTCTGGCAGGAGTGTGGGTGCTAGCCAGACTGTATGAGTTGAATCTCAGCTCTTTCACCAGCTGGGTTATTTGGGCCACATTGTATAGTCTTTAGTGTCTTGGTTGCACCACCTAGAAAATGGGAAACAATAACAAAATCTTAACAGCAAAGTGTGCAGACCACAAAAATCTCAGAAGTTGCCTCATTAATGTAAAGTAAATCTCTGAGATAGTCTCAAATCCACTAATCCTATCCTTAAAAAATTCCTGTGTTTGAGTTTTGTAATAGAGACCCTGACTTCCAAAAATGTTGACTTTTGTCAGGAAGATCAGTGCTAAGAATGATACAAACAGCAATAATGAGGAAAGAAGGGATGGAAGAGTCAGCAGGAAGACTTACTGAAAATGATTTTTGGTCTGGCCTAAAAGGATGGGTTTAGAAAGAATGGGATGATTTTAATAGAAAGGAATAATGAGGAGAGGAACATTCTAGTGGAAAGGACAATTTGATCCAAGCTAAAATGTAGGTACAAGTAGCTACATGTAGGAAGGAAATTTGACCGGACAAGAGATGTTATAAGCAAGGAAGGCATATTTAAGAGGGAAGGAAATGGGCAGCCTTGTAGGATTTTCAGAGTTGGTTAAAAACAAGGACTAATTTAATAGTTTGCATATGTCTGAAGTGGGAGAAATAGAAGGCAGAGGCCACTGAGCAAGCTCTTTGATAACACAAACCAAATAGGATAAACAGGAAACAGGGAGGAGACATCACACAGTTGAAGCAACACAGACTTTCCTGACTTAATCTGAACATAAAGGATAAAGGAGACAGATAGGACTGAAGTTTTAAATGACATGTAAGTCTATTTTAATTGATAGCCTTGGAAGTTGAGTTGGGAACTAGATTGTGAGGAAAGATGAATTCACTTTTATATGGACTGAGTGAGGGTGATACTGATGTTAATGCCCCAGCTAGTATTTCCCATGGTCAGTTGAAGACCCAAAACTAGATTTCAGAAAATACTTAAGTCCTGAGCAGATGAGATGCTTTAGCAATGGAAGGGAAAGAGAGCCAAGTATGAACACAAGCTGGGCACTGAGTGCACGGACCAGTGATGGTCAGGAATTACTGGGGATTTACTGTTTGGAGGGCTCTAGAGCTAAGTGCTTTGTAACTATTTCCTAATTATTCTCACAACTGAGATGAGTACCTCTGCCAACTCCTTTGCAGATGATGAAATTGAGGCTCAGTAAGGTTGAGTAGCTAATCCTAGGTCACCAAAATTACGTGAAGTCCACAGTAACATTTCCTGCTACATTGCCTTCCTCTGCTGGCTGAGGATTAGTACATATAAATAGTTGCTTAGTGTACCTTAGTTATATCCCTTTTATCACTTCAGTTTAGGGATTGTGTGTGTATTTATTCTTTCCTTAAAGTGGGTATGTAGGTTGGTTTGAAATCAACATACAAACCTAGTGGTCAAGATCTGACAGTTTGGAACTGTCTCTGTATAAAAGTTTTTTTCCAAAATTTGAGACTCCTGGAGCTGCTGTCCATTTCCTACTATGCCCTGCTGCATTTTCTTTTAAGAATTTAACTAAATAATTTTATCATTGAAACTAAGTTTTCTAAACCTGACCACAGTTATATCCTTTCCCCATGACTCAATTCTTAAGAATTTTTTTTTTTTTTTTTTTTTTTTGGTACGGGGGAATGAACTCAGGACCTTGAGCTTGCCAGGCAGGTGCTTATATTGCTGAGCTATCTCCCCAGCCCAAGAATACAGTTTTAAATGTATGTACAATATATTTAAGGCATTTAGTCAGTATTTGGACATCCTTGGCCTCTGAAGGGGTTAATGTAATGAATGCCCATGTAATCTAGTAAGTTTCAACAAGGCTCTAGAGAGCAATACTAAAAGAAAGGGTGAAGAAAATGGCCATAATGAAGTTGACTGTAGCACAAATCATTAGCATGAACATTAAAATCAAATTACACAGGCAGGGCTTTTTACTACCATGATGAGAGCTGGAATTAATTAATTTATACTAAACTTTTAAAATTTAGCATATTTTAGAGTTTAATCCCTCCTTGCTTGGCCCAGAAGTTCATCTGATCTATTTTGCATATAATTTTATATTTTCACAATTCAGAAAGAATCACTTATTGGAAAACAGTTTTAAGATACTGAGTTTTAAAGTCTAGCATATTAAATACATTCTTATCAAGAGAAATATTTTAGAATATACACTGGTAGATGAAGTGGATTTCAGTTACTTTGGAAATGATACTTTAATAAGATACCTCGTTTTTAAAAGTGAAGGCAGTTTTAATGATAATATTCTTACAAAGAATATAGTTTGTTTCATCTGAGAAAGTAAGTGTACTTCGTTTGAGGTATTAACCATTAAAGGGAGTCTCCTAGGTCAGAAAGGACTTGCTATTTGGCCAGCAATCTCCTCTGGCAGAGGTGCTGTGTATTCTGTCCCACTTAAAGATACAAATGTCACTTGGGCAAGAATACTTTAATGAAGGTTTCTCCTAGTATGTGCTTCACAAGCTTGAAAACTATAAGGTGGTCCTCTATAAAAGGGTTCAGAACTTAGAAAAGTTTGAGAAGCCCTATTCACCCCGTGCCACCTATCCAGCTTTCCCCCATTTGAAAAATTACAGTATATATTAACATAGTAATGGTCATTTCTTTACTCACAATCTCCAGGAAATCACTTTAACTTTGTTTACCTGACCTTCATTGATCTTACCTGTCCTTTAATTTCTTTCCCATTACATTTTAAACTACAGATGTCATGCAGAGCACATTTTGAGAAACACTGTTTGAAATGTTTTTTCTTAAGCCCAGTCTCCTGGATCACAGCTAAAGTGAGTTTGGGAAATGAGGTTGTTGGATCAGATAACTCTTACCATTGTACATATTTGAAGCTTCAGTCTGAACATATCACAGACTTTAGCATGTTCTTTAAAATGTTTGGTACTTGAAGACATAGATGTTAGGCAAAGACTTTCTGAACCAAACTCCAGTGGCACAAGAAATACTACTGAGAGTCAACAAATGAGATCATATTAATTTTAAAAGTTTTTGTACAGCAAAGGAAACTAAGAGTGAAGAGATAACCTACAGAATGGAAAAAAAAAATTACCAGCTATTACTCAGAGGATAACATCTGGAATATATAAAGAACTAAAAAGTCACACCCCCTCTTACCCAGTCTGAGGACCTAATTAGAAAAGGTGGGCAACTGAAATTAATACGCATTTTTCAGAAGGACAAGTAAAATGGATTATAAATACAGGAATGGCTCAGTGGAATAAGTGCTTCCCTGGCAAGTGCAAGGGCCTGCGTTCAATCCCTGGCTCTGCAAAAAAAAAAAAAAAATAAAAAAAAAAAAAAAAAAAAAAAAAAAAAAAAAAAAAAAAAAAGCTAATAAGTACATGAAAAAATGTTTAACATTGTTGGCCCTTAGAGAAAGAGCAAATTAAAATGACATTGAGATACCACCTTACTCCAGACAGAATGGAATTCATCAAGAAATCAAATAATAACAAAGGCTTGTGAGCATGTGAGAGAAAAAGGAGTTCCTTTATATTGTTCATGGTAGTGTAAACTGATACAGCCACTGTGGAAATCAGTGTGGAGCTACCTCAGAAAAATTAAAATATAGAAGTTCCATTTGACCTAGGTAGCCCCCTTCTAGGTGTCTTCCTCAAAAGAGTTAAAGGCGTACCACAGTGATGTGTACATATCCATGTGTATAGCAGTGTAATTTATAATAGCTAAATCCTCGAGATGGAAATAAGCTCATCAACAGATGAATCCTTAAAAGAAAATGTGGCATGTATGCACAGTGGAATACTACTCTTATATAAAGATAACCTTGAAGCATTTGTAGATAAATGGATACAACTGGAGACCATAATCTTAAGTAGAATAAGTTGGATACATTCATCACTATGCCAGGTTCATTGATTTTATAGGAGTGAAAGACCTTCTGCTCCTCTTGTACAGCCCCAAACACAAACTTTTTATCGGCCCACAGTGCCTGAGAAAAGTTGTCCTAACCCATCTTGGTATTTGCCTGGCCATAGAGCAGGAAGAGTTATAGACCTTCTGTATTTTGTTCAAAGTGTCACCAGGAGGGTAGACAGCAGCAGCACTGTACAAATGACCATTCTGATGACACTCAAGGGTGAAACATTTCCAAGGGCAGACAGAAGATGCTGACAAGAAAAAGAATCATGAATGTTAATAAAAGCATTTTATGCTGACTACATGCATTGATTGTGTTCACTTACTGATTAGTGTGCTAGTGTGCTGCTTGGGCTGCTCAGTACTAGGTTGGAGGAGAAGATGACTCCCTCTAAGTGTATTCATTCTGTTCAGGGAGACTATAGAAGGAAGTCAGAGCTTTGTAAGGGCGGCACAGCTGAACGTCCTTTTTTTATGTTGTTGTGGCCAGCTCAGCTCACCCTGGGGGCGGGGCTGGCGTGGCGTGTGGTGTTGGGGATCTAACCAGAGGATTAAACCACAGTCCCTGCGCTTGCTTAAGCTTGTCTAAGCAGGTGCTTTAGTCCGCTGAGCTATCTCACAAGCTGTGAACTTCTTTCTAAAATAGCCAAATCATTTGGTTAAAATGCTGGTAATTTCTTGGTAGATTATAAATGAATTTTCAGAACTAAGACCTAGATATACAAATGTGCCCTCAAGAAACCTAAATGGTATTCAAGTATGATTCCTATCTGTGCTTAACTGATGAAGATAGAGCTCAGTAAACTTAGGATATTTATTTATTGTATTATGATAAAATATGCAAGACCGGAGGTTGTCTTTGAGTAGAAAACCACAGTGCTTCAGATGCTCGTATGTAAGTCGCATTTAGGACTCTGGAAGTCCTGTGGAAAAGGTGGTACCTACAGTGTGCTTAATGTCTTACTTTTCGTGTTGATGACTAACACTTAAGCTAAGGTATGACTTTTGTTCTTTGGCAGAGCAAGGGTTTATAAACTTTTGAAAGTAGACCTCTTCAGGAGCATTCTTCTGTTTCTCATTTCTAGTGGCTCTTTTGCTTCTTTTCCCCATTTGCATGAGTCATAGATCTCTGCCCTGTAACCTCTACTAGCAAACCCAAATAGACTTGTCATGGTCCCAAAGTCTCATAAGTAACTGAGTCCCATGACCTGTCTAATAACCTGTGCTCACGAAACAGCAGGGTAGATTTGGAGACCTCCAGTTCTTTATTTCCTAACCAGTGCATCAGATCACCTGTTTCTCTGCCAGCCTTCTCCCATTCAGATATACATTTTTCTTTCCCTTTAAGTATTTATACTTCATTTGCTCCAAAAATTATTTCAGATGATCTATAATCAAACATAAATGTATACTTACGATTTTTGTAGCTAAAAATCAGAAGCTCAGAAGAGATTGTGGTGGGATAAATGGATACGGAAGCACAAATGTACAGGATGTGTAATCTGCTTCACTTTATCGGTGATTTTAGTCCTATTTTAGAATGATACTAATTTAAAGGAAATCACCACACAGAATCCAACAGAAAAGAGGCCTGCAGTATAAACCACCAAGGTAGTCATGAATTTTATATCATGTCCACTCAGTGGATTTTGCTTAAACTCTAGCAACAGAGAACTGCTTCCTGAGACAGTTCTACTCTATACTTATTAGCACTTTTTCACAGCTGAGTTCTGTGTAACTATTTTTGGGCCTGATTCAGCTATAATGAAAATGTCAGCCTTAAATTTGTGCCAAGTTGTGTGTGTTTATGTTTTAAATTAAAAAACTTTTACATATACCACCATTCCTAAATGTCATGCTTCTAGATCCTTCGCTATTCTGGGTTCCCCTTTTTTTCTTGTATTCTTTTTTTTTTTTTTTTTTTAATTTTTGTTTATTTATTTGTGTGTGTGTGTGTGTGTGGCCACCTCAGCCCACCAGGGGGCGGGGCTGGCTGGCATGTGGTGCTGGGGGATCGAACCGCGGTCCCTGTGCTTTGCCAAGCTTGTTCTAAGTAGATGCTTCAGACCACTGAACCATCTCACCAGCCCCCTTTCTTGTATTCTTTGATTTTTTAATTTAATTTTATTTTTCTTAAAAGCTCTACAAGCATGTATTATAAGGAGCCAAACAGTTTTAGTGTTGCTTGTATTTAATACAAAAAAAAAAAAAAAAAAGCTTCCTCTTCATTTTCTGTTTCCAAATCCATCACTTTTTTTTATATTTAGTACAGGGTCTGCAGGGTCTCATTACATAAGCCGGACTCGTACTGATCTGCCTGCATTCAGCCTTCCAAGATCTGGGATTACAGGGGCACGCCACCATGCCCAGTCTCAATTACCATCTCAGTGTGCCCCGGGGATGGCTCCGGCACAGTACGCGGGGGGGGGGATTGAACCCCAGCCGCTGCGCTCTATCTAAATAGGCGCTTTAATCTGCTGAGCTATTTGGTTGGCTCCAAATCCATTACTTTTAAATCTATGAAGTTTTTTTACTTTTTCCCTCTGTTTCTCTACCATGGCCACCTCCTGAAACTTGAGTTTCAGATACTAGGTTTAGCCTCTACTCTCGAAGATGAAGCTCTCTTCAAATACCATGCTTTGCCCCTACCCTAAGCACACACTTTTAGGGCCCCTGTTCTGCTGGAAATACATCGCAATTGTTTGGATCAGTGTTCTGTCTTTATATTATGATTAAGTAAATGCTCAAAAGCCGAGGACACAGTATTCTGTTACTACTTTTGGAGATAATAGTTGTTTTGTTATATTATTTATCTAGTTTTCTGTGCACTTAAAACTGATGACTTCCAAACTTTCACCTAGTTGTAGGAGTGCCCTAGTAAGCTCAGGTATTGTAGGTGTTCTTTTAGTTTAAATTGCTGGAAGATATTTACCATTCCTCTAATGTGAGTGGGCTACCCCCCAGGCCTGCTACAAAACTGTCAGTTTGAGATCTCCCTTCACATCATACCTGGGATTCCCTTAGTTTTGCCTGTATTGGTGTACTGATTACCTGGATCCTGTGCACTTTATAAATTTTTATTTTTAAATTTATAACATTAAATTTTATTGTTGAACTATTCTGTGAGCTCTGATAGATGCACGGAGTCATGAAATTTCTTGAACCACCAAAATACAGAAGATTCTTTAAAGCTGCCCCTACTTAGTCAAATCTCTCCCTACCCTATGGCACCCTCTGGTCTATTTTCTATCCTTGTAGTTCTGCTTTTTCCAGAAAGCTGGAGTTATACAGTATTATTACCTTTTGAGACTGTTTTCCTTCTTTTAGAGCAATGCATAGATGTACATTAGCACCTCATCCATATTGTGTGGTGAATCAGTAGCTTTTATTGCTGATTAGTATAAATTGATACTCCGCAATTTATCTGTTCACCAGTTGAAGGACATTTGTATTGTTTAGAGTTGGAATTATTAATAAAGCTGTTGTAAACATGTGCAAGTTTTTATGTGACTATTTTCACTACCCTTGGGTAATCAGAATGGGATTGCTGAGTTATAGGGTGTGTTAGGCAGTTTTCTGTTACTACTATATAACAATAATCTGAGCTGAATCAACCAAAATGGTTTATTTTGGCTCACAGTTTTGGAGGTTCTAATCCATAATGGATTGGGCCTATGGAACAACAACATATTATAGTAGGAGCTCATGGCAAAGCAAAACCACACATCTTATATCCTGCAAGGTAGAGAATGAGAGAGGGGCTGTAGTCCCATGATTCCCTGCAAAGACAGGATGGTTCCCTTTCAATAACCTGAGTACTTTCATTGTGCAACACTAGCTAAAGGCCTCACCATGTCCCAGTAGCCCCAGATGGAGAATAAGCCTCGGACATGTGGGCATTTGGAGGATCCTTAAGAACCAAGAGAATAGAACCAAATTTGAATGTGGTGAAGTTCTCCATTTATTTAAACCTTCTTTGATTTTTGTCTTAGTGCTCTCTTTCTTGATTCATTCTGGTTACTTGATAGAGTACCTCCATCAGTAGCCTCTTGAGAAGGGGTACATTATCTACATTTTTTGACAGTTTGCATGTTTTATACTTATACATCATATGTAATATTTGAATAAATGTAGAATTATAGGTTGGAAATTAATTTCTTAATTTTGAACGTGTTCATTGTTTTTCATTGTCTTCTAGCTTCTCAATGGCTATTTCGGTATTTCAGTCTGGCATTTTAAGTTAATTAGTATATATTTTTAATACATATTAATTGCACTCACCTTGGGAATTGGCACATATACACATCACATTTTTATCGGTTTTACTTTCCCTTCTCCTCCCTGGCCCCCTAGACCTACTTCTTATTTCCACGAAGTCTGTCTTCCTGTTTCTGAGCATCTGTCTTTTACTTTGCTCTTTATTTATACTTTGGGTTGTTTGTGTAAGAGAAACCATGTGCTATTTCACCTTCTTGTATTCAACTTGTTCTGTTCTATCTGGAACTTTTTTAAAAATGTATTTAGTGCAGGGTTTCCAGGGTGCGCTCATAGTGATCCTCCTGTTTGCAGCCTCCCAAGCCCTGGGATTACAGGCACACACCACACGCTCAGTCTCTTTTGCCATCTCAGCATGCCCCAGGGGCGGGGCTGGCATGGCATGCTGGGGATCAAAACCCCCAGCCCCTGCATCTGCCTGAGCAGGTGCTTTAATCCACTGAGCTGTGTGGCCAGCCCTTGGAACTTTTTTAAAAAAACCCATTTACTGACATTTTTCAGGGCCTTATGTGGATCTCTTTTCCTCCAGTATGGGGAACACTGTAGGCTCTTTCAATCTGGAATTTGTGTTTTGCAGAGAAATCATTTTCTGTTTTTTTCCTATGTTTCCCTTGTTCACTGTGTTTTTGTTTCATTTTTTAACACATTGTCTTTATTCTTTAATTTGTTTCTCAGTACAGTATTTCTATTGCATTTTTATTTCTGCCGTGATTTAATTTTCTAGGGCAGTTATATTCTTTTTAGTATTTTTTTACATCATGTGTTCTTTGTAGATGTGTGCATTTAAGTTCATTTCTCTCTATATATCTGCATCATCTTTTTCTTCCAAGTAATTCTTCAGTTAGTCTCTGCCAGTCACAGAGGATTCCTCCTTTATTATTTAAGGACAGGGCCCTTAAGGGTTATTTGAAAACATATTTGGAATGGAGTTATGGACTGTTCATATTAAGATGATATGTCTGATTTGCTTCCTTCAACTTTTGTTTTGGGGTTGGTCAGATTTCTCCAAGTCTCCAGCAGGTGATTAGTCTGAGATCTAAGCAGGGAAAGAAGGATTTGGTAGGGGCTGGTCTTACACTATTCTGTATGTAAAGTTGTGTGTGATCCACTTGTTTTCTGTGTAATATCCCAGTGTGACACATTTGTGTAGAAGAGGGGCCATTCATCGTCCCACTGTTCAGAAGTCTGTTTATAGGCAGGCTACCATACAAGGCATCTTGTTCGTAGCCCATTGTCACCTCCAGTTTCAGGCATGTATTTTATCACTAATGCTTGACTTTTTGAATAACTTGTTTTGCTTCTAATCTTTTCCCAGTGTTGACTCAGAATTCAGCTTTTATGGATTCTGCCACTTCATTTTATTCTCTACCACGTGCTTCCTAGTTACAAGTCTTTCAAATCTCTTTGTTTAGTGGAGTTTCAGAAGGGACCAGAGTTCAGTGTAGCTGCTGCTTAGTCAGCGATTATTGTAACTCCTATCCAAGTCTCTTTCACCTGCCTGAATTCTAGTATAACAGTTTTCTTAAAATGTGATGTACACAGGGGACCTACCCCTTAGCTCAGTTCTTTAAGTGGCTGCTTCAACAAAGCAGTCAGGCTCAGGTTGCTGTGGTTCGATCCCCACAACTCAAGCTAGCCAAGCCTGCCCTAAAGGCATTCAGAACAAAAAAAAAAAAAAAAAAAAAAAATGTGCTGTATACAAAGCCTGCTTTCTCACTGGACAGTCTGGCTTGTGGTTCCCTCATGTTGCCTGAGGTCAAATTGGCCTTTTCAACAGCTTCATTTATAGTAGCTATCAGTCAACCAAGAGCCCCAAGCCAACATTGTTCTCCTATGTTGATGTTTCTTCTAATGTGAAATATTTAAAACACAAGTATAAAACTTGTATTTTCCCTAGGAAATTTAAAGCTGTTGGCTTTTGCTCCACTTTGTAGACTATCATAAACCTTTATTCTCACATTGTTCATCTTTGCGTCATCTTGCAGGTGATGGATTATTCTTTCCTGCATCCT
>NW_004524670.1:4895398-4926719 GCF_000260255.1 Octodon degus
AAGAGGAAGCTCTCCCACACACTCACTGGACCTGGGCTAAGACTGGGTCTGGGGGTTCCCGGAACACTGCAAAATTCCTACTCGGCAGGCAGGGTGGGGAGGTGTTGCGGAGTGGTGGGGGGCGGCCCGAGGGGGTGGGAGAGGGTCCGGCCCACGCTGCACCTGGGCTGGGACTGGTCCCGTGGGCGCAGGGTAGCAGGAAGCTCTCCACACACTCACCGGACCTGGGCTAGGACTGGGTCTCTATCATAAACCTTTAGATTTCTTTCTTTTTCTTTTTCTTTTTTTTTAAATTTATCTATCTGCTTTTGAGCCTCAATAGGCATCTCAGACTCAGACTTGTAGTGATCCTCCTGTTTTCAGCTTCCAGTGCTGGGATTACAGGCTTGCGCCACCATGCCCGTCTTGGGGGCTGGCTCAGTGCACCTGGGGGGCAGGGCTGGTGGGGCATGGCATGTGGTATCAGAGATCGAACCCCTGTCCCTGCACTTACCTTGGCAGGCACTTAGTCCGCTGAGCTATCTCACTAGGCCCAACCTTTAGATTTCTGATTTGATCGTCCAGGGTATTTGCTGTTGTTTTTTTTTTGTTTGTTTGTTTTTATTATCTGGTAATTTGGTCAGCACACCAATTGTCTTTATAGTTGTTGGAGGAAAGGCTTATTGATGGTGCTCCTCACTGTTAGGTAATCCAGCTGGCCTGTCTACTTGGGAAGCTTCTGAAGGCAGTATCCTTTGTTTTTTATTTTTATTTTTTTGCGGAACTGGGGATTGAACTCAGAACCTTGCGTTTGCCAGGCAAACACTTATTCTACTGAGCCATCTCCCCAGCTCCAAGGGCAGTATCCTTTGGCCTTGGTATTATCATTTTATTTATTGTTAAAAATATTTTCATTTCTTTTCAGCTATCTCTCTTTAGGTAGTCATTTTTCTTTAGTAGGTCAGCTCTTCTCTAAAGCCAGCTCTTCTCTAAAGCATTTCCATATATAGTTGACCCTTATTTTAGTCCATTTCCCTCTATTTTATCCCCAGAGATGTTGAAAGTGGGATTAACAGAGTTTAATAAAATTTAGCTATATCATGCTTCCAATCTCTGTCCTCCTGTCAACAAAAGAATATGAGCTGAGCAGGAATGGCTTGCATACTGTTCACTTTTTTTTTTTCCCTAGGTGCCCATAAGCTCTTCCTTTGATATTCTGATTTAGAATTGGTATTACCCAGAGTTGAAAGTAAACTCAATTGCAAAAGTACGTAACATTTCTTTTCCCTTTTCTAAAAACCGGGATGTTGCTGTGTTTCTCAAATTTCAGCAGCCTCCTTTTGTACCATTCTCTTGGTGCTTGTACACATGACCTGTCTGAGCAACCAAGTTATGACCTCTTCCCTGAGAGAAAGGAGAGACTGTGTCTTACTTCTCTGTGTTCTCAGTGTACCTGGTGGCATCTAGAGACTATCAGCAAAGGTTTCAGTATCCGTATTTATTTGAAACAGCCTAGGATTCCCTCACCTATTCACCTTCAGTGCTTACGGGCCAATGCTGAGTCTCATTTCGCTAAATTGTGTTGTTATATTTTCTTACTTGTGTTAAAGTGTGAAGATTTATTTTTAAAATATTTTTAGAGAACCTGCTAGTATGGATTCCTCTGCTCAAGAAGCTGACCACCCAGTAGAGAAGGGAATGAGGAAGTACAGAATGCAAAGTTTTGTTCCTGACTGTCCTGTGACATTGAAGGTCATTGTACCTTTCTCCAAACTTTCCTCCTTAGAACTCTCATCTTTCTTTACATATCATAGCTGACATGTGCCAAGTTTGCTTCTACCACCATGGTCCAAGTCACCAACAATTTGTGCTTATTTGTGTCATACAATTCTTGATCAGATTTGTAGTGACCCATCAGTTTACAGCTTCTCAAGAACTAGGATTACAAGCGTGCGCCACCACGCCCAGTCTTAGTGCACTCCAGGGGCGAGGTTGGCATGGCAGACCCAGGGATCGAACCTCTGGTCCATGCATCTGCTTGCAGGTGCTTTAATCCACTGAGCTATTAGGCTGGCCCTCTGCTGCTTTTTTATAATCAGTCTTGACAAGCTTTCTTTCACCTAGATTCCTTACGTTGGACTTTGTGGGCTTGTTAATTTTCTGGGATAGTAGTTTCCTAGAGAGCTCTGAGAAATCCAGTCTGATATTTATATCTCTTCCAGTATATATATTTTTAAATTCTCTCTGTGTCTCTGTCTCTGCCTCTTCCTGACTCTTTCTCTCTATATATACAAATATATATAATTTTTTTTAAAATCAACTCCTTTATTTGTAACTGGGTTTGGAAAGACTTTGTAAGAGAAGAGGCATGGAGTTTGGTCTTGAAGGTTGAATAATTAGTTGTGAGAGATGAGTAGAGAAATTATGGCCCACAGCATGGCATTAGCAATAGCAAAGATGTGTGAAATGGGTCATCTGTTTGGCACACGTGCTTCGGAATGGCTTCTGTGTGTTTATCTATAGACAGGGACTGGCCAGAAGATAGGCTGTGACTTTAAAGGCTCTATTAGGATTATGTAAATCTGTACTGTATTCTCACAAGTGTTTTGTATTTCTAGTGTGAGAGTTATTTTGTTTTGCTTTACATATTCATATTAGTTAATTGAAGGGAGGGGACTGTTCCTCATCCCTGACAACCTTCAGCAGTACCTAATAGCGTAGCCTGCATGCACATAAGGTGTTCATGTTTTTTTTTTGTTGTTGTTGTTGTTGTTGTTGTTTGGCAGAACCAGGGATTGAACTCAGGCCCTTGTGCTTGCCAGGCAAGCATTTATTTTACTGAGCTATCTCTCTGGCCCCCGGTGTTCATGTTGAGTTGTGTTCTGATAGATTTTAAATTTTTTTTAACAGTCTAGAAGGCTATTTTCTGTAGAATTAATCTGTAGAAGGAACTACATCCTCTATTTGGTTGCCAATGAGTCGTGTGTGTGTGTGTGTGTGTGTGTGTATTTTTTTTAAACATTACTGGGGATTGAATCTAGCCTTTGTACTGATCTATATCCCAGATCTTTATTTTTATTTTTTATTTTGAAACTAGATCTAAGTCAGCCTGGGCTCAAATGTGCAGTCCTCAGGCCTCAGCCTCCCCATGTGCAGAGATTGTGTGTGCCACCACGCATGGCTTTGTTTTCTTTGTATTGCCCACATCACTTTTTCCATTTATAATATGTAATCACTCCAACAAGCAGTACTGGGATCAAGGCAGAATCTGTGAGATAGTTTCCTCAGTATTTCTGGTGGCTGAGACAGACAAATCACTATGAGTCCGAACTGCCTAGTGGACCCTGTATCAATAAAAAAAAGAATAGCTTTAACATCTTAGGCACTGTTCTATTTATAGATGAGAAAACTGGTTTATAGAGAGAGATTAAAAGGTAAGATTATTTAGCTAGTAAGTAGATAAGCTAGAATAACAGCACATTTTTTTAAGTGACCCAAATTTCTCTTAAGGTTGATTAATAGCCTCCTGGCCAATTGGAAAACATAAAATACAATTTGTGAAAGTGCAGAAAGTGAGCTTCCCCCATTTTCTGAGGGACAAATATAAATTCAAAGCCTGCAGTTTTTCTTATGATAGGTACATGAAACTATAGTATTAGAAGGAAAAACAAATATTTTATATCATGTTAAGTATTGTCAAGGCAATTTCATTCAATATGTTTTAATTTTCTTATATATTCAGTAGTAACCTTGTAATTCTCAAAAAGATTTTTCATTTGGCATGAACTATTGCTATTGAGTAATAATTGAGAATGGAGTAAGAATTTTTGTTGGAGTAAGAGTTATTACAATTTATTTCTAGCATGTACACCATTGATAAATTGGTGTGTGGCATGTTATTCTTCATTGTTAGCATACTTAATGTGGACTGTGGGAGTGAGTGTACTACATTTTGCTTTTATCAGTGCTGATGCACTACATTTTTTGGTGGGGGGGGCGAACTGGGGATTAAACTCAGGTTCTAATTCTACTGAGCTATCTCCCCAGCCCCTTGATGCACTACATTTTTGCTTTCAGATTGAACAGGTGGCTTTGATTTGAAAAAATCTATATGTAAACTTGGATGCTGGTTTACACACCATTCTATGGTGTATGATTTGTGTAAATTGCAAGTGAGTAAATTTCATTCAAATATTAGGACTCTCAAAGATTTGAGTCCATTGCTAGTAAATGTTATTTTCTGAGTATATTATCTGATTATTTACCTTTTTTTTCTCTGATACCGGGGGCCGAACCCAGGCCCTTGCATTTGCCAGACAGTTGCTTATGCCACTGAGCTATATCCCCAGCTATCTGATTATTTACCTGCAACTACTGAGCAATGATAATTCATTCATTATCCATATCCCTATTAGAAATCATTGACCATTTTGGCTTATTGCTTTGTGTATTTATTTATTTGCAGTACCAGGGATTGCACTCAGGACCCTGGACTTGCCAGGCAGGTGCTTATTCTACTGAGCTGTCTCCCCAGCTGGCTAATTGCTTTAAAATTACTTTTTGTTTTCCCCCTAATAGAATGTATCTATGTTTTTTTGTTTTTAGTAATATTAATAATAAACTACTCTTTGTGTCTGTGAAGCTCTTCAAAGATCAAACAGCATTTTTAAGAAACCCTTGTAAGAAACCCTCAGCTCTGTTGTCTTCTGCTTTTTATCTATGCCCACACAATCACATGTTAATGACTTAAGGTTTTATTTCCCTGTGCCTATAAATATGCTTCATGGTGCTTAAAGATAGGGTAGGGTAGACATATGGGATTGATGTTGGAGTTAAAGATAGGGTAGGGTAGACATATGGGATTGATGTTGGAGTTAAAGACAGTGAATAAAAGGGTTGGAAATGTAGCTCAGTGGCACAGGCACCTGCCTGGCAAGCAGAAGGTCCTGAGTTCAATTACTCATACCCCCCTCCAAAAAAAAGACAGTGAATAAAGCTAGTAAAAGACAGTGAAGAATGTGTCCACCAGAAAAACTTGTTTATGCTCATCATAGCAAACATTCTTTTATTCTGTTATATAAGCCATTGCTTATTTTTTTGGATATGTATTTCCTTTAAGGACTGTGAAACTTCTTTTCCACTTCTGTTCTGTTTAGTAATATATCTTTTATACCAGCATTGTATTTCACATTCCCTCTGGAGTCTTCCTTGGCTTATTTACTTGGTCACTGAGTAAGGGGTACACTTTGGAGGCAAACCGATCTTTACTGCTGCCTCACTGCTTTTATGATGTTGTCCTTGTTTTGACTCTCTCTTCTTCTACCCAAATCCTTCCAGAGTCAGTTTATATCCTGTTCAGGAAGGCTGTGTTTCTACACTGATCATGAACCACATTCCGTAGCCAGGGTTTAATAACATACTGTTGGACTATAGAGCATTACACACAATTATGTATTGAGTGTATATTTGTTTCAAATGGTGGTATACATTTTGTAAATATTATGGTTAACATCATAACTGTTGCAAGTGTGGAAATTAAAGAACATGAGATGCCCTAAGGTTGTGTGTGTAGTGAGGTCTTTGTAGTTGAGCCAGGATTAGTAAACAGGTTTACTGAGTTTCAAAACCTGTGTTCTTTGTACTGTGCTTGGTGCATGCTGAAATTCTTTGTATGTCTAAGTCAGAATTTAGTTTAGCAAATGAGATAATTAAGTATAGGTGTGACTTTTTAAAAATATGTGATCTTCAATAAACTTTCAGTATTCCTAATACACATCATTGTCATAGGTCCAGGTTATGCAGGATAATACTTAAGCTATTTTGGTCCTCAAATCACCTGAATCTTATGAAAATGTAGAGGTAAATATTACTATTTACATGTAGGGCAGATTTAAATAAAATGTATAGGAGGAAATTAGGTGATCATGCTGTATACTATAAAACCTTTCCAAATTTACAGGTGTTGCCAGACATGACGGTGCACACTGTAATCCCATTTCTTGGGAAGCTGAGGCAGGAGGAATGCAGTGAGTGTGAGGTAGCCTGGGGTATGTAGTGAGTTCAAGGACAGCTTGAACTACACAGGGAGACCCAGTCTTAGAAAAGAAAGAAAAGTCCCTTCAAACCCAGTATTAGTTGAAATAATGGTTTATTCTACCTATTATATCTATATCATTTCAAGTCTATATAGAGAGAATGTCATTATTTTAAAGTAGTGTTCCTTTGTGTTTGAGTGTTTTTAGTTTTTTTTTGTGATAAGTGGAAGATTTTGTTATTGGTCACTATGTTTTATTTTTGGCAAGTCAGGTATTGAGAAGACCAGGTACATACATGGGCTTCCCTTGATGAATGTTATGATGTAGTACAAACGTATACTAATAAAAAAACAAATATTGGAAAACCCCAAATTTTCAGATTTCTGTAGTGTTTCCTTATTCTGTGTTAGTAGCTTTAACCAATTTTGTGCTTTCTAAGAAGTATCACCATAAGGCCGGGCGTGGTGGTGCACATCTGTGATGCCAGCACTTGGGTGGCTGTTAGGAGAATCGATGCAAGTTTTAGAACAGCCTGGGCTATGAAGTGAGTTCAAGGTCAGCCTGAACTACGTAAGAGACCCTGTGCCAAGAAGAAAGATAAAAGTACACCCAAAAAATAGCTAAAATTTTGTTGTGATTCTAGAATAACAACTCTCAATTTTTGTTTTCAAATAATTTTAGACTTAGAAAAAGGTAACAGTACACAGTGTTTCATATGCTCTTCACCCATCTTATGATTATAACATCTTCCATAACTACTGTGCATTTATCAAAATTGAGAAATTGATGCTTGTTAATACCATTCACAGCCGGGGAGATGGCTCAGTGGAATAAGCGTTTCCCTGGCAAGCACAAGGGCCTGAGTTCAATCACGGTTCTGGAAAAAAAAAAAAACCAAAACCATTCACAAAACTATAGGCTTTATTCAAGTTTTCCCAGCTGTTTCATTATCACACTTTATTCTAGATTCCAATCCAGGATCCCACATTGCAGTTAACCTTCATATCTCCTGAGTTAATCTGTCAGTTCTCAGGCATTTAGCTTTCATAACCTTGACCCTATTCAAAAGTAAACACCTGTACTTCTAATGAATTAAAGCTCACTTTAGCTCCACATGATATTTAATCTCAATGATATAAAACAAGTCTGTGATATTAAGATTGCAAAATTAATTAGAAATAATTTGAAAAATAATGTAATTAATTGTCCCCAAAAATACAAAGTTAAAGTCATGGATATAATGGTAAAAAAAAAGTGGTATTTTAAGAAACAACCATTCTCTGCAAATGTAAGGTATATTACTAGGCATATCTCAGTTTTCATGACTATACCTCACAGATGACAGCTCCAGCTTCACTTCAGCTCTTCCATGAAAAAGCATGTGTTTTACCATATCAAGTATTGTAAACACATTCCAAAGTTGATCACATCATAAGTTTTAGTGTAGGTCTAAGCTTTGTAAATTCATCTTTCCTATGTCATGAAGATTGACTTTTTGTTGTCCAATTTTTCTTTTAGCTTTTGCATTTTGTTCACAAAAATGTGAATCACACTGATGGGGTAGGCACTTGACAATTCAATCCTGTTCCTTAGGGATACACCTCAGAAGAAAATAGTAAAAGTGGGATTTTTTTATGGAAAGTAGTAGCTTTTTGAAATTGATTTCTAGGAAATACTCTCTAATTTTTAATTTTAGTGACTCCATTGAGTTTAGGAGCTGGTCTGCTGTGGAAAACAAATACAGTCTCCTGTTGTTTAGTTCACACATCCACTTTATTTCCTTGATCTTGTCCACAGTGATCCTGCTTTCCCCCCTGCAGTTTCAGTTTTAGTATGTTCAGATGTCTTGTCACATCATGGAAGAACAATCTTGTGAGTCGCCAGGGGGGCTGACAAGTTGAGCCACTCAAAGCCCTTTAATTCTAAGTGTCCTTGATCTGAGAAGGCAGCTCAATAAATCTCTTGAACCAGTTTTCACAACTTAGCCATATGACTGCATTAAGATAAAGTCTGCTTCTATGCACCACTTCATCTTCTTCCAAATATTTCATGAATTTGGGATGATTAACGTGATAGCCTCAAGGGTCACATTCGCAATCTGTCACTTCCTTCATTACCTCATGCAATAACCTGATTCATTCATTCAGTTAAGTAGAAACTGAGCATTTTATATGTCAGGAACCATTCTAGATACCAGGGATACAGCACAAAACATTTATTTTCTAACAGACAAGAAAGACATAGAATGAGTAAAATGTACAGTTTATCAAATGAAGACCTGTACTGATACAGAAAAAAAGTAATTTTTTTTTTTTAACTTTTTTGAGTGAGTGGGGATAGGAGGGAGAGAGAAGGGGGAGATTGCAATAGGGTGTTCAAAAATGCTTCCCTGAGCTGAAGGGCAAGCCAGCTTGATTGATACGTAGTAAAGGAGCAGTTCAGTAAAAGGAAAAGCAGATGCAAAATTCAGAAGATAAGAAGTAACCCGAGAGGCTGAAGGGGCTGCAGGAGAGCCAGAGTGATTGGAGGAATAGATGGAAGGGAGTAGATTAGTGGTTGTCTTGGTTTTGGAAATCAACCTAGAGCATCTGGGTATTGTACATCCTAAAAATACTAGCTTTTTGTAAAGGAACCAATTGATCTCAGTGAATGTAAACATTATATGTCATAAACATGAGCCAAGAATAAGTGAAAATAGAGGATTTAAAAGCAGAGGGAAGGAAACAAACTATAAAACAAGCTGTATAATATAGATGTATCCATGCCCCAAGATGAATGCAAATGTACTGATAAAGGAAGACATACTAGTTTTTGCTGTGAGTGGGGCTGGGAGTCATTAACTTTCTGAACTTGGATCTCTCTTTGTTGGGGCTGGTTTAGAAGTACCAAAGGTAGAAGCACCAGGCTATTGCAGAGATCCAGATTGGAGAGATAATGTAGTTTTGACTGGGGTGTTAGTGTAGAGGTGAGACAAAATGCTCAGATTCACATTCTGTTTGGGAGGTAGAGCCATCAGCATTTCCAAATATTTTGGAGTGTGCCAATAGGGAAGGCTGATCTCAGAGCAGGCTGTGCAGGAGAAAATCAGGAGTTTGATGGTAGCCAGGCATTAGGAAGAAAACAGTGGAAGCTGGACATGGTCATTCTCACCTCTTGAAGACATTTGGATTAATGATTTACACTTTTCATCATTTTACATTAAGTATCTTAACTTCCTTGATGACAAGTGCTTGTTTGTTAACTAACTGTATTTTTGTTTTGTTTAATATCAGATCTGAAAACAGGCTACACTCTGGTACACATTAGGTAGCAAAAACCTTATTATTCGGGTAACTTGGGAAAAAAAACAAGTGAAGGCAACACAACTGAAACTGAGAAAATAATTTGTACATAAAGTAACATCATGTTTGCAGAGTAAGGCACTGAAAACAGGGCTCATAGAGAAAATAGAGTCAGGATAAGCACAAAGAATTCAGGAACTTCAATCAAGTAGTTCTAATAGCATTACTAAAACAAAACAAGCAAAATGAGTACTGTTAATGCTGTTGTGTTTACTGCATAGGAAATCCTATGTAATTTTATGAGTCCCATGCTTTTTTTAGGAAACTTTCTTACATGATCTATTATCACGAAAAGTAAAAAGCAGGACAAGCCTATAGACTACTTCACTGTTTTCTTTGCTGATTATTTTTATTTTTTTACTTTTTTGGTACCAGGGTTCAAACTCAGGACCTTAGTCTTGCTAGGCAGGTGCTTATTTCGCTGAGCTGTGTCCCTGGCACCTTCTTTTTTTTTTTTTTTTTTTTTTTTTTTTTTCTGTATGTGGAATGGAACTTAGTCAGGCTTGCCATGTAGGCTCTATGCAGCTGAGCTACATCCTGGCTCATTGTTTTCAAATATAAGGAATGCCTTAGGCACTTCCTCCCCTGTATTTGCTGGTTTGCCAAATAACTAGTGGTTTGAAGTCACTGTATTAGCCACCTTGTAGGCTGAGTAAAGTAAGTCATTTTTTAAACATTTTCAGCCTTTTGCTTCTTAAGGTTGTCTTTTAATGCTAAGCCTTTGTCTTTAATAAGCATGAAAACATTTGTCCCTGCTTGAGAACATTACCACACTGGGAGAAATGGTGTGAGATCCATGTGACCTCTCCTTTACAGCCTGCCATTTGTTTCCTTGCCAGGCCTGTATGAGGTAATGTGTGTCCAGAAGATGTGAGGTGTGACAGAGCAGTACTGCTGCCCTCAGGCTCCTTGAGTCTGAACTACAATGAAGACCCAACTACAGTGTAGAATTTTTTGTTGTTTGTAACATTTCTAGTTTTAAAAAAATCTTAAAATTAGGGCTATTTTAAATCCTGTTTTGATAATATGCTAAAAAATATGAGAATTCAGTTATCTTTATCAAGCCTTTCAAAAAGTAGAAAGAGAAAACTATATGTTTAACAAAATCTATTTGTTAAACTAATCTCAGAACACTTGATGTAATAGATGATTTTTATTTATATTTTTTATTTCTCTCATCCTTAACATTTCCTATATGTCAGTCCAATAAACCATCAAACCAGAATAAGTCTAATCACTAGAAAGGACATAAATATGAAAACCAAGATCAATTAAAAAATATTAATAGGTCCATGGAATAGTCTACACATAGACTATAGTATAAATAAGAATTTATTAAAATAGCCATTCTGAGTCAACATCATTGATTAGGTATTATATTTAGTTAAAACATTTTGAAAACATCCTAGGTATCAAAAGTAATTCCATAAAACCATAAACAGGTAGATGAAAGTCATAGGAGGTGAGATGAAATGCATTCAAAGAAAGACCCAAATTCGATGACAAGCAAGCACAGATAACAATGTTTTGGTAAGTTTTTAACAGCCATGTCACCATGGGAAGAAAAATAATACCCAGATTTGTAGATTTCCATGGTGTAAATGCTTCCACCATGACTGATTCCAAGTAAACTCTGGAACCTGGCACTTGCCAGGCAGGTGCTTGTATCCCTTAGCTGTATCCCAGCCCCCAAATTACCAGGTTCATTAAGTCCGTGAGCAGAAGTTGACAAGAAAAGCATACAGTTGGTGGTTAGTAGCTGGCTGAGCATACTCAGAAGCTGCCTTGGGATCACCCCGCTTGTGGAAGTGAGCTGCATGACCACCCTGGGGAGTCACTGTTAGACTCTGTGAAGAGTCTTGTCTGGAAAATGATAGAGTGACCACCAGGTAAGTATCTACAATAAAGGACGTATGTTACAATGGCCAAGCAGCCATGATTTTTATCAAAAAGAGAGGTTTCTAGTTTTGGAGCCTCATGTTTGTTGACACAGGACTTTCATCAGGGGCTTGTACTTTTCATTTCTTAGGGAATGAGTACTCTGTAGTACCTGGTCACTTAGAAACCCCATCTTGTATATCCTTTCTTAGAGTAGATTGTTTCTTTATGTTCTTTAGTTCTATTAGATGGGTTTATGCGTATGTTCACTTTATGAGAAGCAAGATTTAATTGGATTTCAGAGAAGTGAAGACCATGTACAGCAGTGATATTGTTAGAAATTATATAGTTATTTGAAAACTGTGATTGAGAATCATTTGGGTACTACAGAGAAAACCAGTTGGTGTGGTATAGGATAGAAGTGCACAGAGGAAAACCTGATTACTTTTAAGAGATAAATAAAGATTAATTTTACGATATTAAAGGCACAGAAGTGCCTAAAGCAGACACATAAAGACCTAGATGGGCAAGAGAGATTGTCAGAATTGGTTACAAACTGGTCTGGGTCTGTCTGAGCTTGGGACCTAGATTTGGATGTGGATAAAAAAAATTTTTTTTGAGTGGAGCTTTTTAATGACTCATTGGACATGGAAATTTACAGATGTTTGTATTTTTAAAGCATTTATTCCAGTTTGGTCTATTAACATTCATTTTTCTTGGCTGATTTTATATTTCAAAACAAGTTTAGTTTCTATCATTTACAGAGCTATTAATTTGATGATTCAATGTTCCTCTTCACTTATTTGGGTGTTTCCAGTCTTTTTGTAAAAGTGTTTCCTTAACTGACTTCCTTTAGTTCAGCTTCTGATGTCCCCATATATTGCCAGAAAACCTTCACAGATCTCAAGGTTGGAAGGGACTGTAATGATCTCTAGTCATACTATCAATTTGGTGTGTGAAGCCTCTGTATGATTTTCTATTTCAGACTTAAATGATTGATTGAATCTTGATTTTTTGAAAGTTATATTTTACCAAAAAGTACAGTTTTGGGACTTTTGTGACAGTATTTCATCCTCATATTAGCAGTCACTTGGACATAAGCAAGTGGTCATACCTTGGAATAGCTGGAGGCCAAAAGGTTATCTGATGCTGAACTATTGACATGCCATTCATTGGCCCCTGCTGCAGGATACTCTGACCCTTAGCTTCCACTTGGTGGATGGTAGGAACATAGAAGGGTGAACTTAGGACTCACATTATAGGGCTAAACTAACCTGAGCATTCTCATGTTCCTAGTGCTTCCTCACTGGTCTTCATTTATTCAAGGACAGGAGGAGTCTTGGAGGTTGGGCATGTGGAGAAACCTCTTTGCTTTCAAAGCAGCCTTAGCTCTAGGAGCACATGTTTGTAAATGCTGGGAGTTTTCTAGCAGTGTTCTAAATTATAGTTCTGTAATATTTTGTGCACTTACAGTTTGATTGGAGACTTTGTGTGGCTCAGGTTTGACCCAGGAAAGCCAGGTGATGGCTTCTAAGAGGCTTCATTGAGTATTAATGACCATACCGTTCCCTACACCCTGGGACTTTGGAGGCTTACCATTTTGCTACAATGTTGAGTGTGCGTTCTTCTCTAGTGAGTAGACTCATGTACAGCAGTATTGTAAGAGACACGTCTAATTTATGAAAGATTTAATTGGCATGCAGACTCGAAAAATTTTGTGACTTAAGAGGTAACATGGAGATAAAGTAAGATTATGATGATTTAAGAACTTTTAAATTTACTTTTAATAGAAAAATGTTTTTAAAAATCCAGTTTAAGAGTGTGTGTGTGTGTGTGTGTGTAAAACATCCTTTCTGATCCCATCTTATGAGATAACAATAGTAGTCTACTTGTATTTTTTTTTCCATACTGTACATATATAGTAGCCTCAATGGTTTGCTGTGGGTTTTTTTTAGTTTTATTTTTCTATAGTTTTCCACACTAGTCAACTTGTAGGAAGCCAGAGGACAGTCAGCATGTTGCCCAAGAGCATGGCATCAGATGGAGAAGAGGGTAAGGAGGCTGTCCCATGGTGCAGCAGCAGTGGCTCCATAGCCTGAATTCTCTGCTCAGCTGCAACGACACATCAGTTTAGAGCCTGTTGCCCACACCCCTGCCCATGACAGTACTAAAGTTTTTCTCTCAAACTTTTATTTTTCAATACACATGACCAAGAACACACCCTAACAGGTGCTAGGTAATAGTGGCTAGGCTCGTCTGCCCTGGCCAATCTCTTTTTTCTAACAATTCGGATTCTTTCATAGCTTGTTTTTATATGATAGTGTGATGGTACTCATGACGTTTGGTCTTCTTAAGATGACTTTGCTAATTTTGTTTTATGAAATATTTTGGTTCTCTGTAACCTTATTCACATTTTCCTTTGTGTTACCTATAGAGGTATTGAAATATTCTGTAAAACGAACTTTATCTAATAAGTCTAGTAATTTCTGATTTCTCAGAGAAGTGCTTTTGTTCTTCAACTTTCACTATTAGCTACGTATTTAGTTAAAGATCCTCTTGTTTTTAATCTTTGTACACCTGTTGTGATATCTGTATGAAAAGTATTCACATGGAGCTGTCATAAAATCAGGAGAATTCCTAAGTCAGTATACCCCTTTTATTTTTATGTGGTTTCTTTTACTGAGAGAATTTCCATACCATACAGTTTACCTTTCTAAAAGGTACTGCTCTATGCTTATAGTCTGTTCACATAGTTGTACTATTACTATAATCAGTTTTAGAACCTTTGCATTACCCTTAGAAGAAAATTTATACCTAATTAGTTGTCAGTCCCTAATTTTTCTTAACTCTCCCACCCAGTGTTTCCCCACGCACTTTTCTTTTCTACAGTTGAACCCATTTAGGACATTTCATGTAGGTAACCTTGCATGCTATGAAGCCTTTTGTGTCTGGCTTCTTTCACTTAGGTTTTCAGAGTTCATCCATGTTTCCCCTGTATCACTTTATTCCTTTCTGTTGCATCATTATACTCCATAGTGTGGTTTGGCCACATTTTATTTACACTCGTAAAGTGATGGGTGTTGGTATATGATTTCTTCGTAGCAAACCATTATTTTACATATTATTCTTTTTGAACTCTAAAAAGCATTTTATAAAATATAGGTAGAAGTTACATATGGCCAAGAAGAAAAACAGTTTGTTTCTACCTGTTAAATATTACATCAGGTACTTTTTCAAATATTAAGAGTAATATTTGGACATTTGAAAATAACCTTTGAAATCAAAACAAAATATTTAGTAATATGTTATTCTTGGTTATGGTCTATAATTTTCTTAGATAGAAAAAAATAACCAAGTAAAAATATAATTTAGATCAGTTAAGCCACAGGATATACTGGAATATTTTTCTTACAATTCTTAAGCCTCTCCTTTATTTAATTTATTTATTTGTTTACTTTTTGGTCTTTTTAAGACAGGACCTTGCTGTACAGCTTAGGCTGGCCTTAAGCTTATTTTGTAGTACAGGCTACACTGGAACTCAAAACAATCCTCCTGCCTCAGATTCCAGAGTGCTGGGATTATAGGCATGCACCACCACTTATGGCCAAGCCTCTTATTTTCTTTTTTTCGCCTTCTGATTACCACAGAGATCATTTCGTATGCAATATCTGTGGAATATGCTAAGCAGAGGAGCACAACTATTGGCTTAACGTCCCTCCTGTAGAATTCAATGGCTGTGTGACTTGGGCACATTGCCTACCTGTATGTTTTTATGTTTTGTTTTGTTTTGGGCGTTGAACCTAGGCTTCTTTCTTTCTTTCTTTCTTTCTTTCTTTCTTTCTTTCTTTCTTTCTTTTCTAATTTGTTTATTTTAAGGAAAGAAAGAAACTCAGTAAAAATGATACGGAATTTCAAAACAAGAAGATAGGAAATTAACAATGGTTATTATATTGCATATTGTTATCTTCTTAGTAGTTGCTCAGATTACCAGGTACAGGCATGTATGATTGATCAGACAATGTAAGCACTAACTGTTCATTTCAGCGAATAGAAATCAGTAATATAATTATCTTAGCTATCTTGTATATGTATACATTTTTTTTTCTTCCTTTTTTCTCAGCCCAGTTCTTTTCAGCAGTTTCTTTCCCTTGAAATGTATCTATTTTTCCTTTCTTTTTATTAGTCTTTTCAAAAGCAGCAGCAATGAATCTGTGCTGTGAAGGTCTAGGCTCATGGGAGGGTAGCATTCTTACGCCTCTCATTAGGCGTTGGCCTCAGGTCTTGCACAGTTCATGGCTGACCAGCTTAATTCTTATGGCTGACCTGCATGAATGCAAGCTTTTGTCAGTGGCTTTATCACAAGGGTAATCTTGATCCTGCTTAAAATTATAGCTTCAGTATTTTATTATCAATAGTGAACAGCTATCCTCCCCTCTCCTCCCTTCTCATTTCTCTTGAGATAGTCTCACCAAGTTGCTAAACTGTCCCAACTAGGCTTGAAGTTGCTGTTCTTCTGCCTCAAACTTCTACAGTGCTGAGATTACAGTACAGATATGAGCTACCACACCTGGCTGTGTTTTGCACCTTCAATAAATATGTAGTTTTACTTGTCACTTCATATTACTTGTGAAGAAGTGGATTATAAGAGGGAGGACAGAAAAAGTAGAACTGAGAAATAAAAAAGTAAATTAGCAAGAAAACAACTGAAAGGTCAAAACAAAATGACTAAATCTCTTACACTCCAACACAGTTCTTTTCATGTGGTAATAATTAACTGGTTTCTGAGCAAATGAAAGTTTTAGTTTGGTTGACTGTGTTTTTGGAAAGTAGAGTTTCCTTTAACTTCCATTAAAATATTTGTCTTCAAAATGTATACATATATCAGAACATCATTTTGTATACCTTAAAATGTACAATTTTTTTTACTCTGTTATACCTCAACAAAACAGGAAAGTTAAGATATAAGGAATGCATTTCAGTTGCTCTTACTGTATTACGTTTGACAGCTACTATTAATTTCTTTCTTTACCACAGTTGTCTGCCCATCTGTGCACTGGTTTGTTCCTTCTGGTTGTATTTCCTTTACAGCTTACTTTTTACTTTTCTGGCATACAATTTAGAATATGTATAGTGGGAAAACAACTTAAAGATGTTTGAGATGAGTATTTGTGGGAATTCCCTTTCTTTGATTCCTTTTAAGGAAGATTTTCCTCACAGCCTATAGGGAACCATATATTAACAATGACTTACGGCCTAATTCCAGCAAGTATCTTGATCATCCTTTAATAAGTGGAAGGTAGCAAGACTTATTTCTGGTAGTTTTGATACTGTATGTCTTTATAGCTGACATAATACCAAGGAGGCAGAAAATAATCTAGAGAAATAAGACCCAATATTCTATTTCCCCCAAATTATATAGCATTATTGAAAATCAGCATGAGAAAGTACATTATAAATAAATTTAAAAATTGTACATTTCTTCCAATGCTTTTACATTTGCCTATTCTATTTTATTTGGCTGTATTACCAGAGCATTAACAAAAATACATGTCATGCTTTTGTTTTTAATACAGGATCTTTCTGTGTAATGCAGGCTGGGCTTGATCTTGCTTATGTAGCCCACCCTGGGTTCAAACTCACGGTCATCTTCCTGCCTCAGCCTCACTAATACTGGAATTATAGGCATATATCACCATGCCTGGCTCATGTCTCTTTTTTTTTTTTTTTTTTTTGTACCAGGAATTGAACTCAGGATCTTGTGCTAGCCAGGCAGGTACTTAAACCACTGAGCCATCTCCCTGGCCCTCATATCATTTTTTTGATGCAGTTTTTTATTGTAATCATTTTGATGTGTTACTGTATAGTCTTCATAATTATTTCTTCATTGTATCACATTGTAAATCTTCATTGTATCTAAGCAGTGTATACATTGCTTAGTATGTCATCGTATTTAACTGTTTTCTATTATTGTGTAGTTAATTTCTAAGTATTTCTCATAATAAATAGCACTGCACTGAACATATCACATGGAGCTATTATAATGCTGTAGATTACTTCCATGGACTAGCTAATTTACGTTCCTTTAAGTTTCAGCAGCCTTAACCAGTATTGCCAGACTTTTCTTCAACTAGTTTTTAAGTGGGAGTATCCTAGCCCTGAGCTCATCTATTCTGGTTATCAGGAACACACTGAGAGAGGGGTTGCCTTGTCTGCATCTCAATTTCCTGTGTGTGGATGATCAAATAAGGTTAGGAGAATTTCCCAAGAAAGGCTTAAAGAAAACATGCACAGAAGACTAGACTTTGTTAACCAGCATTTCTAAAACTTATTTAAATAAGCAGTTTATTCTCATAGCACCCATTTGCAAGCATCTTTGGGAAATGCTAGTCCAAACAACAATACGAAAAGAATATGTTTTAGGTAAATGATAGCATGCAGATATTTGTTCTAACATTGTACCATACCAGTAGTAAAGCCATCTAGCCTTGTTCATTTATTCATGGGATAATTACTGAGAGAATACTATATGCTGTGGGGGGATAGCAGTGAACAAAATCAACGAATACCTGCCCCCAAATGCACCATAAGGTGAGAAAAATAAACATTTAAATTCAGTTTAATGGAAGATTTTGTACATATTGTTTTTCATCAGATAGGCTTTTATTTGGAGAATATTTAGGTGCCTTCCAAAAACAATGCTGTTCTCTGATTTAAACATGAAATAGACATTTAATCTACTGGGGACACAATTATAGTAATTACTGTACTGTGGCAGTGATTACACATGCACACATTGTGTATGTAAAATAAGGGAACTTAATCCATGTCTTAGGGGTTCCTAATTTTTTTTTTTCTAACTGTAGGAGGGATGTGTTTCACTTAAGAATTCTTAGGTCACAACAAATTTGATGATAATACATAATATAACAACCATTGTTAATTTTCTATTCTTATCTTAAAATTCTGTATGCCATTTGTATTGTTTTATGTTGCTTTGTTTCTTTGTTCTTGTTCTTTATGTTTTCCTCTTTAAAATAAAAATAATTCTTAAGCTACTACCATAGAATTGGAAATATGTTTATTTCTTTGTATAACTACTGTGAACATCTTCATTGACTAAGATAATACCTAATTTTTATTTAAAATAAATTTATTCATTTCCAACCACCCCTCTCCTGTGTTACAGGTGGTGTAATGCTATGTTCCCTCTTACAAGTCTGCTCTTCCATGTTCCATCATGGAAAGGAAACAGGGTTGGAGTAAGACTCTCACGTTGGATACCCACGCAGTTAAAAAATTAGGTACAATGTAGAAGATAAGTTAGGAAATTGATTATGGATAGACTGTTAGAGCCTCCATTGAGAGGCTGTCCAAAGGTTATTTGGTGGTTCATTCACTAGGAGACTCTGCAAAGTAGAATCTGATCCTATCAATCTGCCCAGGTATCACCAGGTACTGAGGCTTTGACACTTGTAAGATGTGACAAGACAACATGAAGCCTCTAAAACTATGGCTGTGCAAAATTAAATAATAATTTTAGATTTAAAAGATTTTTTTTTGTACTGCTGATTTAGGAGAAATACGAGCTCTGAAATGCTGTTTTGGGATTGCAGACAAGGCTTGTATGTATAATTTGGATGGTGTTAATGACAGAGGTAGAAGCTGTTACTAGCTGTGTCGCAGAGCAGGATTAACTCTGCCCAGTAATTATCAGGTGCCATGTACAAGGAAGACAGTCATGGAAAAGTCTGAAGAGGCCCACAATTATTTTTTACAGTGAAGTTGAAGGAAGAATAAAGTCATTCATTCTTGTCTCCCTGTATCTTCCTGTCACTGTGTAAATACGTAACTCATGAAGCAGCTGCATTCTCCATTTTCCTCTTTTCCTTAAACAGATGACTGTCATTTAGCATAAAGTTCATGAACTACGATAAGCAGTTGGACACAGATGCTTGTATCTTTCCACTTGATGTATCTTATTATCTTTAACTATCTGCTAAAACCATGCTTTTATTTTTACCTTTCTAATATAAACTGTTATCACCAGGTTTAGCAAATGAAACTGATTCCTTATGGTAACTGTAAGAGTTCTGCACTCTAGGTCCTTCACAGAGCTTTCCCACAGGACAGGTAATGTCTTTCAAACATCTTATTACAGAGTTTTATTTGTAGGTACAATGAACAGAAGGCTGAAAGCCCCATGTTTTATTGCTACCCAGCTTCATCATGTCTGCTTGCTCTATTGAAAACTGTGGCAAAAATGATACACATCAGCTCTTTTATTCTTTTGTTGCTACTCTACGCAAATAAAACCATACTGAGAAGTTTAATGAAGCAGTAGGTCCCTGGAGGAAGATTTGAAGATTCTGAATGTACAACTGTTTGTCTCTAATAATAGAGGTTTTTGTGTAAAACAAATTGGCAGGAGCAAAAAAAAGTCCTTACAGCTAGCCAGTGTCTGCCACATGTGTGCTTGAATCACACAACTGTGTGAAGACTGAGCTTGGAGACACATGCATTGAGTGGCTAATACAGTGGCTTTTTGAGTGTGCGGAGTAGGTTGAAAAGCAAAAACTGTAGCAGCTTTGAGACTATTTTGGAAATGATCTGTTTACTTGAGAAATAGAGACTGTGATGTTCAAAAAAAAGATTTAAGTCAAGGGTGGATTATTCAACAAATTACTCCATACTCTCGCAAAACATTTCTAGGAATCTGTGCTGAGTAAGAAGCCACATCTTAACCTGCTGTGGCCTTCACAATTGTAGTTGTCTTTCCATTAGTCTTTTCAAAGGCAGCAGCAATGGATCTGTGCTGTGAAGGTCTAGGTTCATGTGATGGTAGTGTTCTTATGCCTCTCATTAGGCGTTGGCTTCAGCTCTTGCACAGTTCCTGGCTGACCAGCTTAATTCTTATGGCTGACCTGTATGAGTGCAAGCTTTTGTCAGTGGCCTTATCACAAGGATAATTTTGATCCTGCTTAAAATTATGGCTTTAGTATTTTATTGTCAATAACAGATAGCTATACACCTTCAAGCTGATGAAAACAAGGAGTAGGGGTAGTGACATAGTTGTGAACTGCCACCAAGTAAGGTTGGACATTGGTTTGTCCTTTTCTTGTGTGCAGCTTAACCCTGTTTATATACTGCTTTTCTTCCTTTGCATCAGCCACCCACACTGCCACTTTTTATATATTTTTTGAAAATTTTATTTTTGCTTTGAATGTAGGAGGAAATAGTTAAGGGATCAGTTTGGGGGAGTAACAAGGGAGTCTATATCAAGTCAGAAATTTTAAGTTTTAGTAACTGTTGATACATATAATCAGATAATACTTAATTCAAGGTTAATAGGTATGTCTAATAGGTGTCTCACCAATGAGATACCTATTTGAGTAGCTTGGTAAATATAGCCCTACACTAACTGTGTGAGAAAACAAAGGAAGCTATTATATTTCTGAGACCGCTTCCTAACTGAAGCTATGAGATATTTCAGTATATAAAAAAATCTTGATGCAAAGTGAGAAATAGCTGATTTTAAAAAATAACGTAGTGTTCTGTCTGCTTACTACTTAACGTTTTCAGTAGAAAAATTCTTATTTGGCAGTCAATATTCTCCCTCAGAGATAGCAAAATTTTTAGTGTATTTTGGGGCAAACAACACATTCTATTTTAGACACCACAGGATCATTTTAGTGTTTGCCTCAGAATACAAGCTGCAAAAGTTTATGAGGTAATTTCAGCAGATCTCATAAGTGTTTGCTCAGTGGGGCCCATCTCTGTCTGCAGTGTCTTTTCATGTCTCCATTTTTGTCATTGTTTGCAGTATTATTGTATTGGCTTACGTGTCTCCTGCTGAGCGACAGCCCAGTGAGGGCAGGGGCTATTTTACCTGTCTTTGAATCTCTAATAATTTGTACACTGTTCAGTGCTTATTTGAAGAATCAGAGAAAAATACTTGAAAATTAAATAACAAAATAATTGATTAAAATCTTTTTGTAGCACATTTTTCATAATTTTGAAGCCATGCCTACAGAAACCAAGTGTATGAAGGGAGGATGCAGAACATCAGGTAATAGTTAAAATAGAGTCTTTGACAAACTTTGTACCTCTTAGGAGACAGCCCATAGATGGTAGGCACAGAATATGAACAGGGGAACAGTTTTTCTCTTTAGATGTAACTTGGGTATCTTCTGACTTCCAGGGTTCTCAATCCTTTATATTTGAGACTTAGTTGACTCTTTTTACCTTAAGTCTGGATTGTTGCTATTACCTGTCTGATCTTTTTATAGCTTCCTAATCCTTCCTTCCCTGCCTAAGTCTGTGAACTAGAGTCCTATCCGGACAATTTTTTTCCTACTCTGCCCCTATTGTTGTTCATGTCCTCCAGTGACAACTGGCTTGGCCTTATGGTTTATTTTAACCACTTAACAAAACTTCTCTGTGTTGGTATAATCCACAGATAAATTTACTTAACTTTACAGTATCTTTATTTTAATTAATATAAGAAGTTTGGTTAAAACTTTTTTACAGGGGCTGGGGAGATAGCTCAGTAGAATAAGTGTTTCCCTGGCGAGTACAAGGGTCTGAGTTCAATCCCCGGTTCCACCAAAAAAAAAAAAAGACAACAAGTTTTTTACAGATTTGTTTCCTAAAAATATATATACCCTGCAACCTATCAGATTCTCTGCAAAGCCTTGGGTTTAGCTATTATGGCTCATGGATGTGGTGTCTGTTACATAGTTGCCAGAACTGTGACTTCTGTAATAGATACTACACAAGCTACAAAATTAGATATTTAAAAAAAATTGATGCCTGTGCTATGGAAGATATAGGAAAGAATGTAAAGATGTTAAATATTTTCCCTGCCTAATTTTAAGGATATGAATATAATACAAGAAGTAGATGCCAGCTGTCTTCTGACTTAGAATTGCTTCTTTAATAGTCCATTGGTAATACAGTGTAATATATAGTGTATTGGTAATACAGATTGATAGCTCTTGTCTAAGATACTTGGACCAGAGTATTCAAGATCTTAATAAATTGTGTAATATTTGCATATACATAATGATATATCGTGGGAATGGGACCTAAGTGTAAACGTGAAATTCATTTGTTTCATATGTACCTTATACACATATCCCAAAGATAATTATTAATATTTTATTAATATATAATTTTATTTATTTTTATTTATTAATTAATTTTATTAATTTTATTAATATAATTTTATTAATTTTTTGTTCATGAAGCAAAGTTTCACAGTGCAGAATTTTTCGCTTGTGTTGCTATGTCAGCACTCAAAGCTATAGATTGGAGCATTATAGAGTTTGGAATTTTGGACTGGGGATGTCCACCCTGTATTATTATTATTATTATTATTATTATTATTATTATTTTCTGCAAAGCTTTATTCCAGAGGGGCTCAGTCCTTCTTGGTAGCTGCCTTCCTCCTGGTGGCCAGCACACTGCTCAGTTCCTCATGCTTCCTCTTGGTGCTGATATGTGTCCTCACTCTTTTCTTGATGAGTTTGAGGGTGTGTTTTTTTCCTTGGAGACCTTGAGCAGCTCCATGGTGCTCCGTTCCTCGGGGGTGAAGCCACACACCTCTGGGATCATGTCTCACACGAACTTGGTGTGTCTGGCAAGGCATCTGCGATGGCGGCTGTGCCTCAGTTTGTTCACATTCGTAGTCACCTTGTGGCCCTTGTTAAGGCCCATGGCCATGGGATAGCGGAGGGCCATGGCTCCTATCCTTCAATGATTGCTGTGGTGGAAGCGTCCAACCTGTATTGCAAATTGTAATTCTGACTTATAGAATATTTACGTTATATAAATATGCAAGAAGACCACGTAATGTGGATGCAATTATACTTTATATAATCTACACTTTTTTTGTGTGTGTGGAACCGAGGATTGAACTCAGGCCCTTGTGCTTGCTAGGCAAATGCTTATTCTACTGAGCTATCTCCCTGGCCCCCTCACACACTTCTATGCATAAATATTTACAAATTTTATGGAAAGTTTCAAATTTTCATTTTAACCATTTTTGAAAAATCAAATCTTTTTGTACTTTTAGTTTTGTCTGGTATCTAGTTATGTTCAAGAACTTTAACATTTCTCATAGTTCACATCTGCTAATACTCTCTCCCAACGTAAAATCTGAAAAGGTTTTTATTTGAGAAATATTTCCTATTAGTAAAGATACTGAGTCAATAGTTTGCATTTTGTTTTCCTTTTAGAAATTTAATCATTCTACCATTTTTACTTTGTGTGGTTTCTAAGAAGAATGTAATTTGTCTTTTTATGGCCCCATTGGCTGTCTTCAGTATGATCTTTGTATCTTTGATTTTTTTCCAGCAGTTTGAATATAAGTAGAGGGATCTGTGTGTATTTATCCTTTTTGGGATTCACTAACTCCTTAGATCTATACTTTTTCCCCCCTTATTATTTTTGGAAAATTTTCAGTTATTATTTTTTAAATACTTCTGCTTTATTCTTTTTATTGGGCTTGAATTACAAATGTGTTAAATCATGTGATACTGTCCTGTAGTTCTGGGATACTCTATTCTGATTTTTAAAATTCCACTGTTTTGTGTTTCATGTAGTTGTATTTATTTGCTCTTTTGAATTTACTTATTCTTTCCTTGGTTGTGTTTAACAATGAGCCTGAGAAAGGTATTCTTTATCTCTGTTGCCAGGTTTATTTTGTTATTTTAAAAATTTATAGTAATTCCTGACTTCTTTCTTACCATTTCAATCTCTGCTACATTGAGGCATAATTTCCCATAAACTTGGGTTTCCTGTTCTATAAAATATACTGGATAAAATAAATGTGTCTGCTTGGATAAATCCTTTCCCTCTCCTTCCCTGAGTCCCATTCATTCCTATTAAATGTTTGGACTGCATGTTATTTTGATTCTTTTTAGTTCCTAAATTGTACCATTCTTTGAGGGGCAAAGACCTAATATTTATTGACAGCCTGAATTAATCTCACATAGAATCTGACAAAGGCATGAAATCACATTTAAAAAGTACTTTTTGAAAATATTTTACTTTTGCTAGGTCAATGTGGAATGTTAATTGGAAGAAAAAGCATTAAATCCAGTTGCCACTTGGTTAAATCTGTTAAAAAAAATCATTGAAATATTTCAACTTTGCATTTATAAGATTTTGAATTATCTGCCTGGCTTCCACAGTTTGTAATGTGAAGAAACACTGATGGAGGAAATTGCTGTTTACTGACAGGTGAAGACATGATAGTCTCATTAGGGTTAGCTTTGAAGTCACAGATTTGGGTTCAAGTGTTTATTGTCCACTTACAAGACTTCACACTGATTAATTTCTGAGCCTGAATTTCCTTATCTGTGGAAAAGGGATGATATTTATATCACAGTGCTATTTTGAAGTTAAAAGACAGTATATGTAAACTTTGGGTCTAGGGCCTAGTTAATGGTATTTGACCCCTGACAGGATTAAAAATGATAGCTAAAATAAAATATATCATTAAGTTTTGTTTTGTTTTAGTAAGTCTAAGGGGAAGGGAAAGTTATTTTTTTTAAAATCTCATTTCATGGAAAGGGCTACCTGGTGAAAGGATATTTTAGCAACAGGGAAAGGAATTACTGAAAAGAGAATATTGATCAGTATTTGAGGCTGGGGAGATAGCTCAGTAGAAGAAGTGCTTGCCTGGCAAGCATAAGGTCCTGAGTTTGATTCCCTGGTACCACCCCATAAAAAAAGAAGATTAAAGGTTTACTAAGTGGTAGATACTCAGATGTTGTCTATAAACAGCCTGTAAAGTGAACCACGCCCTACACTCACCAGGAAGCATTTGTTGGAGTAAAGGTGACCACACTGTCCTTTTGGTCTTGCATTGTGCTTTGGATTGTGGCATTTTCTAATACATAACCCCACCACCATCATGGAACCACCGTCTTCCCACTTCTCATCCACACTGAGAGATTCTCTATGTATTTGGCACAGAAATGGCTCACAGCAAGTTGGATTGAATTCTTGATGTTGACTGTATTTTTCTTGTGAAGATTGAAGCTATTCATGTCATGGATGAAAATTTAAGCATTAACAAACTGAATATAGGTTTTAAAAATACTAAGAAAATAGTTGTGGTTAAAGAAACTATTCAACCAACCTGAGGCTCCCCTTCTACCATTCTTTTGTTTACTTATTTATTTTTAAATGAATTTAGGACGGGGTGTACAGGGTCCCACTATGTAGATTGGACTTGTAGTGATTCTCCTGTTTTCAGCCTCACAAGTACTGGGATTATAGGTGTGTGCCACCACACCCAGTCTCAATAGCCTTCTCAGTGTGCCCCAGGGGCAGGGCCAGCCTGGCCGCTGCCCTGTGCTAAAGCACTTTAGTCCACTGAGCTATCTGGCCAACCCAGGATTCTTTTCTTTCTTTCTTTTTTTTTCTTCCACCATTCTTGTTGTTTTTTAAGATGAATAAAATATGTTAAGGTTGCTGTTGCCTTATAAATTACCACAGAATAAGTATAATGATTTTGAAGAGATGTCCAGATTCTGTGTTTGTAATTTTATTATAATTGAGCATTATTCAAGATTGAAATTGTCTAATACAAAGAAACATTCTTCACACTGTGAGCTACTGTCTTCTAAAATGCAGAGCATAATTCAAACATTCTAATTTGAATAATACAAGGAATAATGTCAAATTATTTTGCAGTTGTTTTTCTTATCATCACAAAAGTGCATTCCTGATCGTAGATTTCTAGGGTTGGAGAAACATAAGGTCCAATCTAACTCCTTCCAGAGAGATGAAGCAATTTATCTAGTCACGTTGCTAGCCAACTAATGACAGCCAGGGAGACCAGTCCCATATCTATTATGCTATAGTGCTGCATTCCTCTAGGAAAAAAAAACTGCCTACTCATTTTTGGTTTTTAATGCTACCATCAAGGGACAAGGTTTTTTCCATGACTAACTAGTGCTCTTTTGTTTTCTTGTGTGGGTGTCTGGGAACAAACTGAGTATTTTTGTTTTAACAGATGAACATACAAGGAAATAACAAAGCATTTGTCTGATTTACACTGCAGGAGACAGGAAGGAGTGATTCTAACTCAGTTCTCTGCCCTCTGTATTGATTGAAAACTAATTCAGGATAGTGTTACTTAACCCAGAGTCTGAATTCCTTGAACTTTTTTGAAAATGATGTGATATTTGTTTATATTATATGAAAAGAGTCTGTAGCTTTTGTCAGGTTATCATACAGTGTAAAGGACATACTGTGTAAAATTATTGTTTTAGAATGAGGTAGAAGTAGTCCTGGCAGTACTCCAAGTACAGTACTAACTGTTCCACAGGACTCTGGCGTCCAGCTCCCTTCTGCAGGTTCCCTTCCCACTGACAGGCTTTCCAGACAGCTTCCTGGGTCTTGTTGTGGAAACCACTAGAAGTCTCAGGCTTCCTGTGGCAGGAAACTTTTCACACTGCCTTCTTGCCTTGTGTGCTCTGTTTTATAGGAGAGGGTTCAAGACTAAAGGGTTCGTTAGAAAGTTCAACAGTTTTAGTTGTTACATTTTAATGGAAATGTATGTGAGCTGACCTGAGAAACTATTGCAAATAAAAAAATGCAATTGGAATTTCAGTCAGTACTTTACAAATTAACTTTTAGAATGTTTCTGGGTTTTCTTTTTTGTCTGGGTTTTCAATTATGCAATATGTGTTTTATCTAGAAACTCTTTAATCTATGTTTTCTAGGAATAGAATGAAAATCCATAGATGGTAATTTAGGAGTTGCTCAGATGCTCCAGAAAAATCTAAACTTTCCTTTCATGAATTTTATTTGAATGAGAAGGATCTACTAATAGGCACTCGTTTTGATAGGTTTACTTTGCAGAAGAAAGCATTTTCTAATATATACAACTAGCATCTGGACACACAAAAAGATTGGAGGAATTTATTTATTGTTTGTTCATTTAAAAAGCCCTGACTGAGAATCATAAACCCTTAGTGTTGTGTCAGATGTTGAGGAATGAGAATGGTCTCTCCCAAGTGTGAGGCTCACAGGAACACAGCCTGACCCCTGAGAATAACAGTTCAGCATGTTTAGTGAAAGTATCAGAAAAGCACCAGTGTAGTACTGTGTCTGGCCAGGAAGAAATGGGGAATGGAGGCAACGTGGTGCTGGCCAAGGAAGTGACATTTTCTAATACGTATTCCCGCCACCATCGTGGAACCACTACCTTCCCATTTCTCATTCACACTGAGAGATTTTCTATGTGTTTGTCACAGAAATGAGCTTCACCTAGAAGGTGACAAATATTAAGTGTTCTATAGAAACCTGTCTGACAAAGGGACCTAGGTGTGATTGGTATATTTGTGCCTTTCTAGTTTTAGCTGGACTTGACCCTTATTATGCTTTCTTATTTTGTATTTTCTATTAGAGCTCCAAAAGAGAGTGGAAGCCCCTGGAAGACCGTAGCTGCACAGACGTACCATGGCTACTGCTCTTTGTCCTCTTCTGTATCGGGATGGTAAGGACCTCATGGATGTTCTGAACCTAAGCCCAAGATCTGAGGGAATGATGCAGAGTTGGTTTTAAAAGATGTTTGCTATTTATGTATTTTATCCCTCTTTTATTGCTTAAATTGAAAAGTGTAAGATACCATAGAGACAGGTTATTTTCCCCTTAGTATAATCCAGTGGTATTTTGTACTTTTCTCTGATGTGAAAACTGAAGTCAATTTAAGCAAATAGAACTCTTACCTCATTTACTAGATTATTTCTGAAAGCCAGATCAGTTAATACAAGGTTTTTTGGTTTTGCTTTTTTGGTCCTAGGATTGAACTCAGGAGCTTCACACTGAGCTATTTCCTCAGCCACCTCCTTTTTGAAAGTTTTGAGACAGGGTCTCACGAGGTCACCAGGTTGTCCAGGCTGGGTTTCAACTTGTAGTCCTGCCCTTTAGCTTTAGAGGATTATATGCATGGAGCACAGGGATTATATGTGTGCATCACCATGCCCAAGTAACAGCAGGGTTTTTGACTGTGATCTTGATAGGTGTTGAGCAGATCGCTCACATGGAGTGGAAAAGCTCAAGTATTTATCCATCTACTCACATAAGCCTGATAGGCATCTTAGGGCTGCTCAGTTCTCCTGTGTGAGACTTACTATTCCCTTATATAAAATTAGATGCCTTGCTAGATGTTATCTATAGTGCTTCCCAGTTTTACTGTGTTTTAGCTAGATATGGGGTGGGTGCTTACTCCTTCCTTCTGCCCATACTAGACCCCCAAGGCCTTCTATATCTGCACTAATGAGTGGTGTCTCTCAGTTGGTGATCAAAACATTCTCTAGTGTGTTTAAAAGAGACCCTAGTACAATAAGCCATGCTTGGCCATTGCTGGTGGCACGCTCTTTCTGCCTAGCCAGAGCTCCTGCTACCATTTCAGTAGTTTTGGAGTTACTGCGTGTATGATGAGCAGGCAAAAAGATAAGCAAACAGCCACTTGAAAGCTGGCTGGTGATTAGAACTTGAAAGAACTTGGAAATCCTCATGTGATCCATTACTCATTTTACAAATTAAAACATTAAACCCAAAGATGGAAATGACTATCCCCAGGCCATACTGCTAGGTAATGTCAGAACTGTGAAGAGAGCTTGGTCTCTTTACTTGGGATAATGCTTGCTTTCCTTTTCCTCAAGGGGATTGTGGAGATACAGTATTGCCCACTCAGTCTTCTGCAACTCAGAGTGAAATTATACTACTTCAAGCAGCCCTTGTCTTACTCAAGTAGTTTGTTGTTGTTGTTCTTTGTTTGTTTGGTTTGTTTGTTTGTTTTGAGACAGAGTCTCGATGTAGTTCAGGCTGGCCTAACTGGCCTTAAAGTCTCACCCATCCTCCTGCCTCAGCCTCCTGAGTGCCAGAATTACAGACATGTGCCACTGTTGCTGACACTTGAGTGTATTTTTTACCCCCTTCTTCTCATGCTTTTTACAGACACGTTTAGGAAAATCTTCCTTATGTCTCTGTCTAAATGCCCACCTCATACGTTCATAGAACAACCATAATCTTGACCAGTAGACAAAATTACGGGTAACAGTTCTGCTCTTGAACCACATAAAATAAATTTTAACAATATACAATAAATCTAGTAAGAAATGTTTGTTTTAAAGACAAAAGTGCGTTTTTACCGTATTTGGAACATTTAGAAAAGGTCAAAATACCCCTTTCCTAATGTACAAGATACTACTCAAGAATTTACTTTGTTTAATGAAATTGTAACTGAAATGCAGCATGCATGAAAATTCATGCAGTATGGAAAAGATTCCTAGATGATAAAGTTAGCCTTTCCCCACCCCTTGAATGTAACCCTGGGACAAATAACAGATAACCTTCTAAAATTATGTTTAGGAAAACATATACCATGCCATGCAAGATGTTTTTGATTTTCTGCTAAATAGCTCAGGGAAATGCAGACCATAATGCCAATATACTGATTTGGGAATGACTTCAGAGTAAGAAGCTATTTGTTTATTGAAATGTTTTAATGCAATGGTAATTAATGTAATGTTGATTTCAGTACATGGTAATTAACACCTACTGTGTACTTTTGGAATGATTGTTTTAATACATTACTTACATAGAACTGCACTAATGTCAAATTTTGCCATGTGGAAACTAAAGAAATTGTGAAGTTCTGTTGCTCATCATATTAGCACATAGGAGATTTGAAGTTTTTAGCTTTTGAGTATTTGATTATTATGGGTTCTTTTTAAAGAATTTTTTCTCTTCTTTGGATTAAAAAATATTTGGATTAGAAAAATCTGTAGTAAAAGATTTTTTAAAAAATTCCCAAATGCTTAGGGGCAAAATTATTGCACGTTTGCGATTTTTTTTAATTTTTAAAATTTTTTTATTTTAATGAGAAAATAAAATAGCAATGAAAGTTTCAAAACAGATTAGTAGGACAGTTAAAATAATTAATACATTGCATATTGTCTTCATAGTAGTTATTCAGAGGACAAGATGTAGACACATACCTTGTCTAAACTATATTAGTACAAACCTTATTAAACTAAGAGAAAGTAGCTGTATATCTATCCTGACTATCTTGTATATACATATATTTTTTTCCTCACTACAAAATGGTTCATTATTTATATCCTTTTTTGTTTTGTTTTGTCAGAGATGGGTGTTCCATTGCTGTTGGAGAAGCTGTATTAGGAGAAGTCTTTAAAGGACCTTTTGATACTTGATACCAGTTCAAATATTATAGGTACTTGAATTCAGCAAGGATTTAAAAAAGAAAATTGGTATATTTGCATTATATGTAGTGAGGTGTCATAAAGATGGGACCTAAGGCTAAGCATTTATGTTTCATGTGCACACATAGCTGGAAATACTATGAAGTTGAGTTTTATGTTTACTGTGCCTGTATTCTTGCTGTGACCTTGAGGTCCCAGGTGAAATTGTCCACTTGTGTCTAATGTTGAACCTGGAGAGTTTCCTTTTTTTTTTTGAGACTGAGTCTTTCCATGTAGTTTATACTGGCCTTGAACTCACTATATAGCCTATGCCAGTCTCAAGCTCATGCCAATATTCCTGCCTCAGCTGCATGAGTGGCTACAGGTGTGCCACACCATTCCTGGCTATAATTGCCAATTTTGAAGCATTTTGTATTTTAGATTTTCAGAGTAGGGGTGTTTTCAGTAGGGATATAGCTTTGCTTTTGAAGTACTATAGCTTGAAATCATGGCCTTCTCAGTGAGCTACATCTCTGTCTTATTTTTATTTTGTGGTAAGATCTCACTAAATTGCCTAAGGTGGCCTTTGAACTTGTGATCCATCTTAAGTATCCAGAATTGTGGGCATAAACCACCATACCTGCCATCAACCTGTACTTTTAAGAAACATACAACAAATGTTTGTTTTGTATATGTGCTTATCTCATTTAATTGTTCCATGTGCCCAGTAGGATCATTTTTATTTCCAACTTATAGACAAGGTATATAGCAGTGTTAAAGATTAGCTTATCTAGTAAGTAGCAAATATAAAATAGGGCTGTAGCTTTCTGATTGTATTCTTTCCATCTACTGGTTGAGCTGC
>NW_004524670.1:4928004-4950915 GCF_000260255.1 Octodon degus
GCATGTGGTGCTGGGGGATTGAACCGCGGTCCCTGATGCTTTTGCTAAGCTTGTTCTAAGTAGGTGCTTTAGACCACTGAGCCATCTCTCCAGCCCAAAGTAGAGATTTTAGTAGCTTAAATCCTACCTGAGTTTCTTCTGGCTTCCCCGTGTGGTTTCTGTGCACATCAGGGAACCAGAGTGAGATGGTCAAATTATCAGTAGTTGAGCAAGTCCCTCATTATGCCCCATAAAACACGTGGAGATAAAAATGACTCAAGACCATGTCAGCTAAAGTTCCTTTCCATCTAGGACATTCTTTCTCAGGAAAAGGAATGTTTGAGTAGACAGGAAGAGAAAATGGACATCTATTGAGATACCTCTGTCCAGATAAATTCAACACAAAGAGACAGGGAAGGGGATTGGAGCCCTTACCAGGAGTGCCTACTATGAAAAAAAAAATCACTGCTGAGTGACTTGTGACTGTGGCTGGGACACGGTTCTTAGAACATGGCACTTAGATACTCATTTAATTCTCACAACTACTCAAGAAAATATATGCTGTTGTAACCATCTTCCCCACTTTACTGGTTAGGAAAGAGATGCAGGTGTATGTTAGACAACTTACTAAAGATTTCACAGTGGCCAAACAGATCCCAGGAGAAAGAAGAAAGAAGCAGGCTACTTTGTTGCTTGGAATTGGGAACAACAAAGTTATTATGTAGAACATGGACCAGTGGGATACAGTAACCTCACTTGTCAGTAAAACCTGATCTCATCAGTGTCTCAGACTCTAACCAAATATCTTAGTGTTACACTTTCCTGTAGGTGTGGGATGCTAGGAAGCCTGGGTGAGGGGTGGAAATGGAGAGAAACCAGAGTACTCCCTTTCTGAGTCTTATGTGTAGCCTACTAGATATGCTCATAGCAATAGAGTATATGCAGGCAAGGGAAATGGTTTGAGGAAATGTAGGATGAACATATAGAATTTGTGGATGAAGATAAGCTGAAAATTCAGGGTTGGGGTTTTGAAGAATGATCTTGACTAAAGCTAGTTTGGGAGACATTGAATAGGTTGTCCCTTTAGACAGCTTTCAAGGACCTTTTTATTTCATAGCATTAGTCTAGTTCCTGGGGCATGATGTTTCTACCTCATTAACTGCAGTTGAGTGTGCAGCACAGAGTGAGATTCACTGCAGTATTTAGTCACCTATTTGATGGTCTGTTCTTTGCTAGACTCTTAGAACAGGGAGAACAGCATGCCAAAAATTACTAACTGTAATTGATTCAAAGAACTACCTACTTTTTGTTAAATCCATTTCTTTTTTCATTGTGTAAAATATCTATAGCATACAAGTGATTGTTTTAAGCATTTTGAAGTTTACAATTCAGTTAAATCCATTTGTTCTTAATCTACATTTTCTTTTTTTTTCCTTAGTCACTGTAATAAACCAACTTAGTTTATACTTCTTGTGGGTATGTTCTTTAAAATCTTGTTGTGTGTCACTTTTCCCTTGGAATCATAAACTTTAGGAAAAAGAATGGCTTGAGAGAATACTCAAGCCTGACCTTTGGACCAGTAAGGAAATAGGCTCAGAGAATCAGTTACTTGCCTAAGATCATAAGGCATATTTGAAGCAAAGCCAGATCAGTTCTCAATATTACTTTCCATGCTTTTTTTTTTTCTTGTTTGTTTTTCTTTGTTCTGACTGTCCATGAAACTTGAGACTTTCTGCTTTTGCCCCCTCATGTCCCATTATTTTTCTCTCTTTTGACAATGTTTCCATTCTTTCAGGGTAAATACTAGAAAGTAGGTATTTCCTTGGCTTTAATTTCTTTTTTCTTTTTCTTTCCTTACTTTAGAGCAATACATTATAATAAATCTTAAGGGAATCCAGAGATTTGGTACACTGACAAAAATATTTATTGTTTGTTTGTTTGATGGCACAAACATAATTTCTGCTCCAAGCTAATCCACTAATCTTACCAGTTGGGTCCTAGTACCTTCTGTTTCAGAATTGTCAAAAAAAGAGGAACAGAAGTCAAGTGTTGCCTTGAGTTTTTACCAATCAATTACTGACCCCAAGCATGATTGAGGTACAGTGTAAATGAGATTGTGCTTGAGATAAAGATTGCTGGAATATGTTTTTATTAATTCCTGGCAAATTACTATAACCATCATTCACTCCATCCCCATCTTTTTATTTTATAGTATTTACAGTACTTCATATCCCCATACATGTTTTTGTTGATGCCTCAGCTAGAGGTCATCTGCCTTGAGAATTGTTTATTCTAGGTATGAAATTCAAATATGCTGGTAAAATAAAAATTTGCCTTTTTGATTAATCATGAATAAAATTAAACCAAGGCTGTTAAGTAGAACTGCACCCTACATAAGGAAGAGAAAATAAGTATAGTTTCTTAGCACATTATGTTTTTCCCACGTAAGCAATAAGTACTGGTTACTGCCAGGTCTTGCCTGTGATTCACCATCCCTCTATGTTTTTATCTGATTTGAATCACCTCTGCTTATGAGTGGCTGTTTCAGCTCTTCTCTGCCTTACAGTAGCAGCATTAAAAGTACTTCAGTAGGTCAGGCATTTTAAGATTTTAGCCATCATTCTCTGTACCAATAGGCTTACTTTCTTGCTAGAGATTGCTTCCTATTCCATCTTTATAAAAGCTTTATTCATCATCCTTATCATTTGCTTTGTTAAGGTAGTTTCTTTCTCCTCTATGTGGAGCCATTATATTATTGATTGTATTTAGTAAAGTTTTCTCACCCTATTTTAATTTCATGTACTGAATTTTTTCTCTTCTGAAACTATATTGCTTCCTGAATTTGGATTTTAGCATTTTCCTTTTTAAGAAGATTGTAATTTTGATTATATTTGGCCTAGTTCCCCACTGTTAGTATTTGCACCATATGGAAAGTCCCTAGAATAATAGTCATGGTTCCTTCCCATCTTATTAGCTTACTGTTCTTTCTTCCTCCTATAGCTTCTCATCCTCGCTAATGCTTCTGGAAGCTACTAAGAAGTTAAAGTGACCTACGTAAAGTATGTCAGTGTCCCATTTAGTACACATATGTAACATTTATAAGTTATACTTTGCCGATATCCCAGAGGGACAGGATGTGGCTTATGATAAAGAAAAACACCCACATGTCCATTTGTACTGTTAAAAATAGTCAGAAAGGGAAACCAGAAACTATTTAAAGAGTTTAGTAATACAATGTACTTATCAAACATAAGAAAAAATTCCTTTGAAAAAATGAAAGAAGAACATAACCTTTTAATTATGTGACATTACAAGTATAGAATTCTGCTGTTCTACACTGGTAATGAAAGAAGATTGTAGTTGTGGTCTGGAAATAGTTTTCTATAATGACAGAATTACTGACATTGTTTCTTACTTTGTTCCCCTAGAAATTTTCTTTCTAAAATAAAAAACTAAAGTGTGTGTGTGGTTTTTTGTTTTGTTTTGTTTTGTTTCCTATTACCATTACTGACCTTTTTCATTCAGATTTACCACGAACAGCTATCATTTATTGATTACTTGCCATGTAGTAGGCATTCAGCTGGGGATTGGATACAAGTTACCTCATTTAGTCTCCACTGTTAGACCATGAGGTAGATGGTATTACTCTGTGTTAGAAATGAGTAGGGAACAGATTCTGTGTAGTACTTGGATCAAAATTGCACAGGTGGTAAGTGATAGTTTGAATGCAGGCCTTACTGGATACTAAGTCCATTCTCTTTCTATTATTCCTTGATGTTTTCTATTAAAGAAATGTGTTAGAAAGTGTATTAGTCTTCCACTACTATGATGCGTACCCTAGATAGTAAAGTTAAAAAGAGAAAAAATTTATTTGCTTCAGTTTTGGAGGTTTCAGAACATGATCAGTTCACCTCATTGCTTTTGGCGAAAAGGGTGACATATTGTGGTAAAAGCACACAGTAGAACAAAAATAGTCACGTCAGAGTCAAGAGAGGAAAAGGATGGGGCCAGGATTCCGCATGTGCCCACTAAAGGCATGTGCCCACTCTCCTGGACACTATATCCACTAGGTCTATCTCTCAAAGGTTTTACTGCTTCCCAACAGTGCCTTCAGCAGGGGACCAAGACTTTAACATGGGCCCTTGGAGGCATTCACATCCACTACAGGAGAAATTTAGCTATTAGAATTTCCTGATATTTCTCTCTCCAGGTTGTCCTTAGTGCAGAGTTTCCTACTTTGGGGTTCAGGCATATTTTTTAAATGGTGTCCTGATTTGCTTTGCACCTATTGTGTTGGAATTCCAAGGTGGGACTGATTGCTCTACACGGTCTTTAGAGGAGTCAGGAGGAAGAGGGACAACAGAGTGGTGTGAGGGAATGAGTACTCACTAGCTGTGCATGGCCTTCTTTGTACTGACCTGAGTGCCCCAAGACAGCTGTTGCTTTGAGGCAGAGGAGTACTAATATTATAACTCTCATACCAGCCTCTGGGTAAGTGGGTTCAGCCCCAATTTATCGATGGATAAACTGAAGCCCAGAACATTAAAGAAGTTTGTCCAAGGTCACATGAGCAGAAAGATGGAGTCATCAGTATTCTGTTGATAACACTGATTTATCTGAACCCAAAGCTCGTAGTCTCACAACGTATAGTTATAAGAAGCTTCTACTGGCTAGAGATAGGCTCTCTTCTCTCTCACCTTTCTTACTTGCACGGTGAAAGTAGGATTGTTTACAAAAATGTTTCGCTTTTTAGGTAAGTACACTTGAGGGTGAAATGCTGTCCTTTGGGGAATTATATGTGAGTATGGTATTTATCACTGCAGCCTATGAGCAGCAGCACTATTCAGAAAAGAACTACTGTGATCGCTGACTGTGATCAGGTAAACAGTGCTAATCTCTGTATTCTTAGCCACTTTATTGAAGATAAAATTTACCCATTAATAACCACTTTGCACAGTATTTCTTAACCTCTGTCTTTTCTCCCAGTCCAACCAGTCTATTGGTAGTGTTTCATCTTATTTCTGGTTCTGATGCCCAGTAACCTGAGATCCAGTGTAGGTTTGTATTACTTTATTTTGATCAGTGCATAGGTGACTTAGAAAGCATGATGTAGTCTTGAAGTATCTACCATTTCCCTTTGCCACTGAGATGAACCCTTTTCCCATGAAATGAAATGACCTCTGCAGTGCACAAAGCCAGTTTCTCACTAACTCTCCTTTAGGCTCCAGGATTAAGAGCATGCCAGTGCTTTATGATGCAATTCTTTGGTTTGTATACACCTTTATTGCAGAGAAGAAATGAAAGTATTGTGTGCACTGAAGTGATAATGATTCCAATCCAGTATACCTATTGTTCTTCAGATTTTTTTTTCTTTTATCCTCTGCTGTTGTTCATTTAACAGAATTCCTTTAAAAGCAAGTAAAAGTGAAGATTAAAGAATGCGGAGGTTGCTTCCATGCTCTTGATCTTTACTAGTTTCTGTGGCCTTACCTAACTTATTTAACATCTCTGGGCCTGTTTCAGCATCATGAGGATTAGAGATAATGTATGAAAAGTACATAGTACAGAGGTTGGCGAAGGGCAGATGTTCAATATAGAGAGCTGCTGTTACTAGTATAAAAAGCAAAGACCATCTTATGATGTAAAACTTGGGTCCTGTTTTGTTACAATAGTAAATAGCATTTCCCTGTGGGCTTCTTTGTGCTGCTTATATGCAATCCCAGAAAAAACAGTGAATAGTGTTCTCAGGAAAGATAGCTCTTTGTTCCCTTCAACAGACAAAAGAAACTCATTATCGTATCAAGTAGTGACTGTTGCTATTGAAATGGTTTATTTGTGTTTTTTTTTTTTTCTTTCTGTTTCTTCCCTAGGGATTTATTTGTGGCTTTTCAGTAGCAACAGGTGCAGCAGCAAGACTAGTGTCAGGATACGACAGCTATGGAAATATCTGTGGGCAGAAAAATGCAAAGTTGGAAGCAATACCAAACAGTGGCATGGACCACACCCACCGGAAGTGAGTAGTTTTACTGAATGTTGACCACTATGGAAACTTTGAAGGAAGCACAGAGAAAGTTCTGCTTTCCTTACTGCTTTAAAGATATTACCTACTGATTACTTTTACCTGACTTGTGTTGGTGTTTTTTGCTTGTATTTTTTAAACTGTATACTTGAATCTTTCCTGTTTTCTTTCAACAAATATACTCTCCAGAAAACAAAATTAGCTGCCATCTTATAATGGGCTACCTTGAGGTTTTAATGAATAAAGAATTGATTTAGGAGGATTACTCATATACTGTTTCCCTATTAACTTTCAAGTAATGCACTAAATTTTAACTCAGAAACTAACATAATGTTTTCTTCCTAAGATTATATGTAATGGGAGACAGCGGTGATAATGAATATTGGAACATTAAAATTACATAATAAAATTATGTGATGCATCCTTTATAAGTATCAATTTCTAATTTTATAGAAGACACATTTTCCCTTGTCAGACTGCAAAATTTGTTTTTGGGTTCTCAATATTCATCTTTTGGATTTCATGAAATTCTTATATTAATTGCTTTTTTCTGTAAGAGAGCTATTACTTAATTTTTAATGTGTATAAAGTGTATTTCGTTTAATATGTGTAATGCCAATATAATTGTTGAAATTGTATATTCATACTCCATCAAAACTTGTTAGAATATTTTAAATGGTGAACCAGATCTTCAGAATTAACAAAATTAACTTTAAGGTAGCAGGCCTAATATACTTTATAGGTAAATGCTAAATAGATGAAACCATTTTAGGTTATATCTAGCATTTTCCAGGAAAGCCATTTAAAATATCTATGTGTTATTTTATGTGAGTTAAATCAGCCTTTGTAAGATTAACTTGATTATTACACAAACTTGAAGAAATTCAAATAAACATACCTTTAATAAAGAAAAACTAATATAGATAGTCCAACAACATTTTAAGTAACAGGAATGAGTATGTGTGTTTTATGCCACAGTTGACAAGCACATGCCACCCTGTGAGGGAGCTGTAGCAGAGGCATAGCGAGATGCAAGGGCCTTCCCCAAATTCGCACAGCTGGTGGGCAGCAGAACGTCCGGGACGGACTCCGAGCTTCCTGCTTGATGTGTACCTCCATTCCTCCAGAGAAGGGAAAGTTGGATATTTAGCAGCTGGGGTGATTGTTTCATGGTGTCCTCATGAAGTTAATACAGAATTTAGATTTCATGTTATTTCTTGTAGCGAGACTGCCCATATCTTTTTTTTTTTTTTTTTTTTCCTTTTTCTTGGCAGAACTGGGGATTGAACTCAGGCCCTTGCACTTGCCAGGGAAGCGCTTAATCCACTGAGCCATCTCCCCTGCCCCTGTCCATATCTTTTTTGTTTACTCTTTGAAACAGTTTTGGACTCAGAAGTTGGAAGAATAGTAGAGTTCCATACCTTTTTTTTTTTTAGGTAGTGTCTGTGCCACAAAATATTTTTTAGTTTTTAATGCAGTTGAAACATGCCAAATGTAAAATATCATTATTTACCTAATGGGAGAGATGTGAGCAAAAGGACCATACTCCTTCAGGTCCTGATCACACGCATTACAGTCGCTTTTATGGCTTCCTTTGTAACTTGCTAGTGACTTCAAGCATGTCTTCATGCTAAGATTTGTGTGTCACTCTTCACATGCATGGTGGTTCAAGCCAGTAAAGTAATTCTTGAATTATTGTATTTATACTTAGGCCTCTTGCAAAGAGGAACTGCATATTATTCTAAGAAAGTAGTAGTTTTTCTCTGACTACTTAGCATAGTTGAAAGCCATTGTTGTTTAATGAAAGTACTTTCCTAAGTACAGTTACTCTTTAACTCCTGTATAAATGTTTAAAATTTATTTTTGATCTCTACTTTTTTCCTTATAAGTGTTTTAGTGCTAACCCATCTGCATGTAAATGGAAATTATTTACGATGAATATTTTTTAACGTACTTTTTCAGGTAAGTCTGTGTTTGGATTTGGAAGGCTGTAGTCTGTGATTGTTAACTTTATTTCATCTTTTTTTTTTTTTTCCTGTCAAATACATTGGCTTTCTTTCTCATCCATCTCTTTGTACTTTGTGTCAGGCATGTATGCCTATAATCTCAGCACACAGGAGGCTGAGGCAGGGGGATCGCTGTGAGGTCAGGGCCAAACTTTCTGTACGTCTTTGTCTTCAGCCCTATAACAGTCCCCAGGACTTACTGGGCTCTCCATTCATGTTTGTTGAATAAGTCAGTCAATGAATCCTCTAATATCTTGGGTGAAAGCAACCTTCATGAAAATTGTTCCCTTTATTAGAAAAAATAAAACAGAACTTCTGTTCTTTAAATGGCTACATTCTACTTATACAGTTCTCAGCATAACTGTTCTTCTCAGAGAGGTTTTCTTTGATCTCACAATGTAAAAGTATTTTCTCATATGTGAATATACATTTATGTATAATGTACATTTATGTATAAATGTACATTTATGTATAATTTGTACAATGTACACCTCTCAGTTTGGGGATGCAGCTCAGAGATGGAGCTCTTACTTAGTATGTGCAGTTGCTGGGTTCAATCTGCAGCATTGGGAGAAGGGGAAAAGGAAAAGTGTATCTCTCCTGAGAGAGGCAATGAAGCCTGTTTTATTCAATGCCGTATCTCTAGGGCCCTCCTCAACAGCTGGAGCATCACTAGTACTCAGTTAAGTTCTAACTGAATAGGTGAATAAATTTATTTTAGGAGGTGCTTATGAAGTATAAATTAGTGAATTGAGGATCTGAATGTTTTATTAGTAATATATTGTTCAATGACTTTCCATTCAAAGACTTTTCCATTTATATTCCCACCAGCAGTGTCTGAGATTACTTTATCTTTGCTAATATTATTAGTTTTTTTTTTCCCACTAAGGTTGATAGACCAAAGAGTGGTGCTTTATAACTTTAATTTGCATGTCTTTGATTATTAATGAGTGTGAACCTTTCCTCCTACTGTCAGCCTCTCAGAAAGACTGTTACGCTTGCATGTCTATTCTTGGTCTTCTTAACTCTAATCTGCTCCATCCTATACACTGTGATAAGATTAAATTCTTCCAGGACCTTTATTTTGCTCCCTCCCTACTTCAGAGGTTTTCCTTTTGTGCTACTATCTATATCAGTGATGGTGAATGTCCTAGAACTTTCTGTGATACAAACAGCCCATTGCAGGATGCGTGCCGCAGGTTCAAAGATGAGTCCACTTAGTGCAGTTTTAGACCTTCCTCCATCTGCATTCCTTGTACCTATCTAGCCCTCTCTCACTGTTCATCAGGATGTTTTATTACTGTCCATGATAATTCAATTGATTCTATCTCTGTGTTATTCTTTCTCTATGTCTGCTAATTGGAATCTGAAACACTTAAGAGAGCCTCATTACTAATCTTTTAATGAAATGTTTCAGAATAACCCATAATGAACTGTCTTTGACTTTGATCACCTAAACTTTTCTACCTCAGGGTATATGGAAACTTAAAGTCCACAAGAGCCAAGATGAGAAAGGGTCAACATGGAAATTGCAATCCTATCGTTGTAATCACAGAAGTAATGTCTATCACCTTTGTAGGCCCCTCCCTCCCAAACTCAAGGAAAAATGATTACACAAGGTAAAGACACTGAAAGCAGGGGGAACAGAGGTGTCTTGGAGCATGTGCCCTCTGCCTAATTCCATCTCCTGGACACACCATGGCATTTATAAATCCTGAGTTTGAGCACCAGTAGTTCCTTTATAAAGACATTTTAAATTGTAAGAAGGAGAGGAAGAAAGAAATGGAAAGGAAAAGACTACCTGTTTTAATCAGAATGTTTAAGATGTCAACATGACTATAAAAATTCCGTTGGTAGTAAGAAATGTTTTATTTCATTATATCATCCAGTTGTAATGTGTTCTTTTGAACTGATAAAGGTACATAGGAAAATTGCAGACAGAATGTTATGAGGTATACAAAAGCCTGAACTTGAAATAATTAAGTTGATTTTAAAGTTGGCTACTTGAAACTATTCTGCATAGAAACAAAGCTATAGCTAAGATCCTAAGGCTGGGTCAGTTCTGAAATGCTCATCTATCTTAAAACCAAGAAATGCCAGAGATTAGAGGAATTTATAGGTTACTTAAGATACAACCTCCTTAAAGCATTGTATGAGATATTTTTGAGTGCCAGTTAAAGCCAAAAAAGGTGAATGACTTGCTTTATAACTGAGCTATGGTGATAATAATATTCGGTGATAATAATAACATCAGTGGGAAACAGGGTGGAGGTGACACAGTAGTACTTCAGTTCATAGTCTTAATTCTTTCCATAATTCTGGTCACAAACTGAATTGGATGAGAACCAAAGCATATTCTGTGCTTTATGGGAAAATTTTATTCAGTTCTCATGCAATTCAATTTGCAATCCAGAATTGTGGAAAGAATTTTCTGAAACAAGATATGATAGTACTTTTTAACTCTGATTAGCAATTCCAAAACATAGGTCTCTTCTGCAACATTCTAGATTATCTAACAGTTGTCCACATCTATAATGTGTAAGCAGGCTTAGGGTGTACTGTCCTTTGTTTTTTATTTATTTATTTATTTTTTGCAGAACCGGGGATTGAACTCAGACCCTTGCACTTGCCAGGGAAGTGCTTATTCCACTGACCATCTCTCCGGCCCCCTGTCCTTTCTTAGATGAAAATAATTATTATTATCAAAAAGCTTTATTTGACTAACTGATTTGGAAGTTTGTAGTCTAAAATCAGGCGGTTCCATTGGTTCAGCCTATGGTGAATGTCTGATGATGGATGGCATTGTATCTTGGCAGAAGTGCATGTTGGGAGCATGTGTAGAGGGAGCACATGTAGAAACAATTATATTTCAAAACAGGAAGCCCGAGATAGCCCTGTTGTTACTAAAATCTTCCTTAAAAGGAAGCTGCTTATCTTCTCTATAAGTTTGGACAAAGCAGGGATACTCTTATTTAGGATACCTGAACTGGTAAATTGAAGGGCTGCCCTAGTACAACTAGTAGCTTTTTTGGCCCATGGGAAGAAGATTGGGATAGGGCAAAAGTGTCATGTTTTCTACCACAAACATTCCCATTCCTGGTGCCCAGGATAGGGAGAGGATATGATGAGGTGACAGTGACCTTTATGTGTATAGGTTATTGGAAATCTACATGAGAATATGGAACTGGAAGTAGTTGTTTTGAGTTAGATATTACATAATTATTAGAATGTTGTCTTCCATTCTGCAAAAATCTCCTAACACAGCTTAGTATCCATGTTTTTTGTTACTATAAGAAATTTTCCCAATGTAGAGCTTATCAGTATTGATTGTTATGTAGAAGGTCTATAAAGATATATTTTTGCACACATCAAATTTTCTTTTTTATCTTTTTGTCTTTTTTTCCTAAGGAAGCTATTTAAAGTCTCAATTACTGAGAAAGGCACTATGGGCCTAAAGTGCCTCTTACATTTGAAATGTCTGTGTTAACAGCATATAAGGGAATTTAAGGTCTGAGGAGGGTAGTGACAGCCATGTATGGGTATAATCTGCAGGGAGAGCATTTTATTGGATACTTTGTTTTTTCAGTTTTTTGCATTATCTTTAGCAAGGTGTCAAGTGAAGAAAGAATGTAAATTTTATTTAATTGTTTTCATTTTCATTGTGAGCTCACAGCTTATAATGTTTGTGCTAGGACCTCTGAGATTATTGAGCCCCTTCATTTTATGAATGAAAAATGAGTTTGGAAAACATGTGTAACTTGATGAAGACAAGCAGAGTTATAGTTGTCCCTCAGTATGCGGGGAGAAATGGTTCCAGGACCGCCCCTCCAATACATGCACACGGATGCCAAGATCTGTGCAGTTCAAGTCTTTTGTGTAAATTGTGTAGTATTTGAAAATACTAGTGTACATGCTTACATATAATTTAATTCATTTCTGGATTTCTTATAGTGCCTAATACAGTGTAAATAACTGCTGCACTATTGTTTGGAGGCTAATGATGAGGAAAAATTCTGTACATGTTTGGTACAGGTGCAATTTTTTCCCTAATATTTTCAGTCCATGGTTGCTTGAAACTACACATGTAGAACTCACAGATCCAGAGACCTGATGATAATAGCAGGTGAGCTGTCCCCTCTCACACAGTCCAGTGTTCTTTGTATTATGTTCTTCACTATCTCTGGTGAGCTGCAGAGTGATTCCAATTTCTCACTTTTTTCATTTTTGGAATGAAATTTTTCCCCTCCCCTCCCCTCCCCTCCCCTTGCCTATTTTTTTTTTCCTTCCAGTGCTGGGGATTGAACTCAGGGCCTTGCCCTTGCAGGCAGGCGCTTAAGCCACTAAGTTATTTTCCTGGCCCTCAGTATTTAAATTTTAAGAAAAATACTTCTAGAGGAACATGGAAAAAAGAGGGCCAGTTACATACTTTAATAAAGTTAAAGCTAAAGAAACTTTAAAGAGAAATGTGGAGGCTTTCTTGTCTGTTTCCATCTCTGTCAAATAAATTGTGATAATGCACAGCACTATTCTTATTTCATACTTAGACTTTTTTAACTGTATGTTTTTTAAAGATTTATTGAAAAATACCTAGTTTAGGGCTAGCCAAATAGCTCAGTGGGTTAAAGCGCCTGCAAGCAGGCACAGGGCCCTGGGGTTCAATCCCCTGGCCTGCCGTGCCGGCCCCACCTCGGGGGGTACACTGAGATGGCAGTTGAGACTGGGGGTGGTGGCACATGTGCCTGTAATCCCAGCTCTTGGGAGGGTGTAAACAGGTGGATCACTACTAGTCTGATCTAGTAGTGAGACCCTGTACACCCTGTAGACCCTTCCCTAAAATACAAAAAGAAGAAAAAGAAAAATACCTAGTTTTAACAGATAGTGTTTTTTTGTTTGTTTGTTTCATTAACAGTGGTGTTAAAGAAGCACTCTATTTTTATAATCTCTTCGTGGGTACAGAATGAGACTTCAGTGGCCAATGGTAACATTTAAAGCTCAGAGGTATATAGATCGAATGTGTCTGGTTCATTCTGTGCAATGCTTGTTAAATAGGTACAAATCTAGAATTATTTAGAGGGCTGGTAGTGATACTGTACCAATGTGAAGAATATGTTCACTGTTCAAATAATTGCTCTCTGGTCTATATTATCTTATATAACTATCTTAAACATTTGTATTATTCAACGTATAAAACATGTCTCTTGAAGAGTTATAAAATCTTGTTGACATACCTTTTCCTGTTTAAAACAGAAAATGTATTGAAAAACTGATAAATTGACTAAAATATTTGCTTAATATTTTACTCTGTATAATTTATGCATCCAGAACAGTGTTTATTTCTCATCTTCCTGATTTAATTGCTGTTTAATGAAGGACTCTTTATTCTTAAAAATTCTAGGAATTATTTTATTTAGCCCTCAGCCATCATTCATCAAAAATCAACTGTGTGCTAATGAAGTACCTCATGGTCCCAAAAAGGGTTTTGGTGAAATTCATGCATGCATGCATTCATTCATTCATGAGCTCTACTTCTTGGCCATGAGGTAAATAGGCAAAATTTTTTGTATCCCTTGGAAGTTATAGCAAGGAATCAGGACTTTATAAAATCATCATGCAATTAAAATTTCTTACAGTTGAAGTAAGTGTTACAGTTTCTATTCTAGTTTCCTGGGTTCCTAACAGGAGGGTGGTGGCGATAGAAAAGTATGACAATTTGAAATAGAGTTGGGACTACCTTTCCATTAGCTTTTTATTGTTCCTATGACACAGTACTACAAACTAGATAACTTAAGATGATAAAATTCTGTGAGAAAGAAGTCTGTATGCAGCACACCTTAGCTGGTTTTCTGGGTTTTTTTGTTTTGTTTTGTTTTGTTTTGTTTTGTTTTGGTGTGTGTGTGTGTGTGTGTGTGTGTGTTTGTGTGTTTGTGTTTGTATTTTAGGGAAGGGTCTACAGGGTGTACAAGGTCTCACTACTAGATTGGACTCATAGTGATCTGCCTGTTCCCAGCCTCCCAAGAGCTGGCATTACAGGCACACGCCACCATGCCAGCGTCTCAGCATGCCCCTGGGGGCGGGGCCAGCACAGCAGGCCTGGGGATCGAACCCCAGGCCCCTGAGTCTGCTTGCAGGCACTTTAATTCGTGAGCTATTTGGCTGGCCTTTTGGTTTTCTGCTGTAGGTTTCATAAAGCTGAAAATCAAAGTATTGACATGACTGCAGTCCTTTCTTGTGACAGTGAGGAATGAATGGCCTTCCAAGATTATTCAGGAGGTGCTGGGGAGATAGCTCAGTGGCATAAGTGCCTACCTGGCAAGTATAAGGTCCCAAGTTCAATCCTTGATCCTGCAAAAAAAAAAAAAAAGAAACTCCCAGGATTGTTCTGGGATTGACAGTTCTGTTTCTTATGTCTGCAGGATTATAATCCTGTTTCTTGCTGTTTTAGTCTCCTCACTAGGGCTAAGTATCTGATACCCACAATTTAGAGGAGGAGAGGCTTATTTTGGCTTAGAGTTATAGATGTTTTAATCTATAGTTATAAACAACATGGTAGAAAGGCCTGGGTAGAGAAAAGTTGCCCATTTCATGGCATCCAAGAAGTAGAGAAAGGAGGGAGGAGCTTGGAAAGGAGAAATGTCCTTCCAGGTCATGTCCCCAGTGACCCACCTCCTGCCATACTCCACTTCCTAACATTTGTTTAGGTCTGAACTCATCCATGATTTAATGGATACCTCCATGGTGCAGTCACCTTCCTAAAGCCCCACCTCTGAACACATGAGGCTTTTGGGAGACATTCTAAATTTGAACTTTGGGGCCAGTGAGATAGCTTAGCAGACTAAACACCTGCTTAGGCAGGCACAGGGACTGGGGTTCGATCCCTGGCACCACATGCCTGGCTGATCCTACCCCCAATCACACAGCCTGCGACTGAATCTGGTCATGGTGGCACATGCCCATAATCCCAGCACTGGGAGGCTTGAAAACAGGAGGATCACTACAAGTCTGAGCTGCACAGTGAGCTCCTGCACAAAATACAAAACAAAAAAACCAAAAACTAAATCTGCACTTTTAACACTTGGTGACTGCCAGCTAAGAGTAATTATCCTTGACTTCCAGAGTCAGCCTGCATGTTCCATAGCCTATATTCTGTGGCTCCTGACTCCTTCCAGTGCTTGGGCCAAATCTTTTTGATTGTTGAATCTCTCTAACCTTTCTTGAGGACAGCATCTTGGTTATAGCTTGTTCATGTGAGTTGAAGAATCACCAATGTGTGAAGGCTCAGGGACCAGGATACCTAGGCAGTTTTAGATTCTGTATTTGGCAGGTTGGTGGTTCAGGGTAGGATTTAAGTTGTTTCAGAGGAAGATCAAATAAAGTAGGGTTTCTTAAAGGAGTGTATACATAGGAATGGTTAGAAGGAAGCTGGTAATTTAACATGTGAGATTTGAGGCTAAGAAGTAGCTCCAAGAGCACAACTTCTGGTAAGGATGGAATTCTAGTTAAAATGCCAAATGTGGTTCTTCATGGCTGAGAAACACCATGGATGGAGTATATAAATTAGAATTTTTGCAAGGCTAAAGCTAGGTGAAGACCAGCACTTGCAGGAAGGAGCTCTTGATTTCATCTCTTGAAAATTACAAACTTAAAAGATAAAGGGCAGTCCGTATTTTACAGTGTTTTACCCATCTGTTATTGAGGAATTCTTAAGAGCAGCACAGTAGCTCTTCTGCTTCTTCCCAGACAGAGGAATAAGTTTGGATAAATGCAGATGTTCTAAGCATTTGAGGACTTCAGCATTGCTTTGAGGAAAAGCATTCTTTTTTCTCTCCTATCTAGTAATCTGATTTTAGTATTAACTTACCACTTCTCCTAGTTTAGCTTAAAATGACAAGGAACAGATTTGCTTAATATCTCATATCAACTTGTTTGTGGAATAATATCCCACAAATTTACAAGTATTCAGATAGTATTACAAGTATTAATGATGTCCGAAACTGAATTATGTATTGTATTAATAATGCAAGTTTTTTAAAAACTCATTTTCTCCCATGGAAAATATTAAAAGTTGTAAAAGTGATAGCTAAACTTTTAGAAGACAAACTTATAGTGACATCTCTTTTTCTTTCCTTTTTTTTTTTTTTTTTTTTTTACAATACCAGGGATTAAACTAAGGACCTTGTGCATGCCAGGCAAACACTTATTCTACTGAGCCATCTCCCCTATAGTGGCATCTCTAAAAATATTTTTGTCACATTTTGTGACTAATATTCTTTAGCTTGAGTTTTAAGCTCCTTAAAATGTAACATCTATTCCGCTAGTATAATTCTACATCTAGGATAACACTTGACTGTGGATACTACTATTAGCAATTTGAAAGACAGATCCAGCTACATACCTTAGAAATGCAAGAGTTAGAAGTCAAAATGGTTTACAGATTCTAAATAGCAAAATGAAAAACAGAATGAGATGACATAGATACAACTTAGCAGGTATGGTACAATTAGTGCTTCTCTGTGTTTTACAACTAGGTTTGCACACTTGCCATATCTAAGCTGGGCAACTGATACACAGACCCAATCCAGTGTGAACTGGTTCCAGGTTAACTTGACACCTATCAAGATTGTAAAACCTTTTGTCATTATGTATAACCTCAGAGGTAGTCACCTTTGTAATATACTTCATTAAATATTAGCCATCTCAACTATGAATTTTATGGTCCTTGGGTTTGTCACCTACTTATGTTTACTTGTGAGAGTTTTAAGGTACTGACAAGTTTTTAGGCTCTTAATACAATTTGCAGGTCCAGAGGTCAGCAAAACCATCCTGAGTTTTAATAATTTGCCAAACTCACAGGATTCACTGAAAGCTGTTGTACTCATGCTTACAATCTGTTACAAGGAAAGAATATAGATTGAAATAAGCCAACAGAAAGGGGTGAAGAGAGAAGAGTATCCAGAACGGAGCAACAAAGAGTCAGAATACAAGAATGTGGCTGGCAGCGGAAGCTCATCTGAGCTCAAGTGTTCTGAATTTTTACCCTAGGACTCCACTGTGTGGCTGACTCAGTCTTCAGCCCTTAGGCCCTATGGTCAGGCTGATACTGAGTGATTAAAAAACACTCAGTGAACATGAAGTTGGTCTCTCTAGAATGGTCACCTCTACCCTCAGTACTATCTGGTGTGGCCCCACCCTCAACCTAAATCATATTGTAGATTATCAACCATGATCTAAGACTTAAGTACATAAAGCCACTTCTATGAAGCTTAGGAATTAACTTTGGAAGTCAAGGTCAAAGTCCAGATCTCTCTCTCTCTCTCTGAGTAAGTTTATATTTTTATGTATCTTTTTGAGACAAGAGTCTTGCTATATAGTTCAGGCTGATCTGGAGCTCACTGTGTAGCCCAGGCTGCCCTCAGATTTGCAGCAATCCTCCTGCCTCAGCCTCTTGAGTGTTGGGATTACAAGTGTGTGTCAACACTCCTGGGCTTTTTAAAACTGAATTTTGTAAAGTACATTTTGAAAATAAAATTTTAAATATTTGATTTTTATAGTTTTTATTGATTATAACTTACATAGAGTAAAAATTGACTCATTTTACATGTACAGTTTGAATTTTGGTAGATGCCTATAGTCATGCATCTCTGCACACTTCTTTCATCCTTAAAACATTACTGTGTCCTTTGTAGCCAGTTCTTGGTTCCATCCTTATTCCCAGGTAACCAACAATCTATTCTTTTGTCAGTATAGTTTTGCTTTGCAGAATCTTACATTATACAAGGTTTTGCCTCCCCCTCTTTTTTTTAGAAAAGAAAAATGAACGCTAAAAACAGTGGTTTAAAATTTTAAAACAGTGGGCCAGGGGAGATAACTCAGAATAAGTGCTTGCCTGGCAAGCTCAGGGTCCTAAGTTCAATCTCTGGTTTCGCAAAAAAAAAAAAAAAAAAAAAAAAAAGAAAAAGAAAAATTTCAAAACAAGATTATAAAGATTATAGCAAAGTAACAATAGTAATTTCTGCCTTTTTAAATATAGAATAGTAATATCATTTGGGTTTTATTCATATTGTTTAATAATATTTATTCATATTGTTTAAATATATCAGCTCGTTCTATTTAAATTGCTTAGCAGTATCCCTTTGTATGACTATATTGCATTTTATTTTTATTTTTTATTTATTTTTATTTTTTTGCGGAACCAGGGATTGAACTCAGGCCCCTGCGCTGGCCAGGCAAGCGCTATTCCACTGAGCCATTTCCCTGGCCCCTATACTGCATTTTATTGGTTGTTCATCTTTTTAAAAGTGTTTGGATTACTTCCATATATGAATTGATTTTTACTGCCATGAATAATACTGCTTTGAAAACTTATGTACATGATTTTCTGGAATCAAGTATTTCATTACTCTTGGGTGCATACCTAAGATCAGTATTGCTGAATCATATGGTAAAGGTGTATTTAACTTTCTAAGAAATTGTCAGACTGGTTTGTAAATTGCATCATTATGCGTTCCTGCTAGAAAAATGGGAGGGTTTTAGTTGCATTACCTTCTCACCTGTATTTTGTATTATCTTTTTCAACTGGATGTGTAGTAACATCTCATTGTGGTTTTCAATTCAGTGATTCCTAGTGACTAACCAATACTGAGCATCATTTTATTTTTTTATCTTTATTTTTTGTATTTGATACAGGGTCTGCAGGGTCTATAGGTTCTCACTACATAGATCGTACTCATACTGATTCTCTGTTTTTAGCCTCCCAAGTGCTGGGATTACAGGCACACACCACCATGCCCAGTTTCAATGGCCATCTTAGTGTGCCCTGGGGGTGGGGCCAGCACTGCATGCCAGGGATTGAACCCTGGCCTCTGCACTCTGTCTAAGCAGGCACTATAGTCTGCTGAGCTATTTGGCCAACCTTTGTCATTTTAAATATTGATTGACTATTTACCTCTCTTCTTTTGTGAAGTATTCATACTTTTTGCACATATTTTAAACTAACCAGTTTCTGTTAATGTTACCAGAATTCCCTATGTAATCTAGATTCAAGACCTTTGTCAGATAAATATTTTGCAAATATTTCTTCTGTGGTTTGTCCTTTTATTATGTTTGCTTTGTTTTTTTTTAACAGGATTTCACAATGTTTCAGGCTCACTTTAAACTTACTGTTCAGCTAAGACTGGCCTTAAACTTGCTGCAGTCTCCTAGATCCTCCTACCTCTGCCTCTGGAGGCATTGCCACCACAACTGGCTTCCTTTTTTTTTTTTTTTTTTAACAGCATCTATTAATGGGGAAAAGAAAGTTTTTAATTTTGATGAAGTCAAATTTATCTAATTTTAGTAATGGTTCATATTTTTTGTGTTCTAAGAAAGCATGGCCACATTTCTATGCTTTCTGTTGGAATTATTTTAATTGTGCTCATATGTTTTGGTGTATGACCCATTTTTAGGATCATTTGCGGAAAAGTCAAGATTTATCTCCTCCAGACCCTCATATAAAATTACAGTTACTCCAGTAGCATTTGTTGAAAACACTATCCTCCCTATTGAATTATCTTGGCACTTTGTTGAAAGTAGATTTTAAGTTTCAGGGAGGGAAAGGAATCTTTGTTAGGCACATCCTCCAGTGTTTCTATTTGAGAAATAGAAATCTTCAAATAAAAAAAAAAAGATTGTAACCTTTTTATACCACTGTTTCAAATAACTAGTTGCAATAATGATATAAAAGAGATAAATGGAATAAGTGTAGGTCATTAAAGAGAAAAATAGGGTTATTTGCAATGACAATGGGTTATAATGTGGAATGTTTAGGAGATGCAAAAGAAGCATATCTTGAAATGAGGTGCTTAAATTATAGGTTACAAAACACATTCCTAAGTAAATTCAGTCATTTATTTTATCAATACACAGGAAATATAATGAAAAAGATAATAGGTTTGAAAAATCAAAACCTAAGAGGATAAATAAACAAACAAGGCCAAATATACCAAATTATATTTCAATAGAAGAAAAACAAGATTTAGGAGAAATACAATCTATTATTGGCATTTAGTCTTAATAAAGATGACAGTACTAACAGTTAATTTATAGATAATAAAATACCAATTAAGATCCTAGTAGGAGAGCTGGGGATATGGCTTAGTGGTAGAGCTCCTGCCTTGAATGCGCAAGGTCCTGAGTACAATCCCCAACGACACACACACACACACATACAATCCTAATATATGTTGAATAAAGCTTGATTGGATAGCTCAGTGGATTAAATGCCTGCTTAGGCAGAGTGCAGCTGCCAGAGCACACTGAGATGGCAATTGAGACTGGGCATCGTGGCGCACGCTTGTAATCCCAGTTCTTGGGAGGCTGAGCACAGAATAATCACTACAAGTCCGATCTATGTAGTGAGACCCTGCACACCCTGTAGACCCTGTATTAAAATACAAAAAAAATAAAAGAAAACTTGATTGGTAGTAGTATTTATCAGAGTTTAAAAACAGATAAGAATTTGGGGATGGTGCTCTTAAAATTATTCTTGTTCACAAAATAATTTAAAAGGATTAGAAGTAGTTACATGAATAACAATGAAAGATGAGGAGCTATATGTAGAAGTACAGAAAAGATTAGACCAAAAATCTAGCCTGATTATAATTTTTGAAATGAGCACTATTAACTGGTCTTTCTGCTTTTGAAGGCAGAAAGAAAACCTTGTGGTTTTCACCAAAGGTTACAAATCTGAAAACTTCTAGCCAGACACTGTAAATCACATTAAGTGGGCTACACGTGCGACCGTAGGAAATACTGGACTTTATACTGTATGTGTATGCACTGCATAAAAGACTGGCTGTTGCTTGATTCTAGCCCAGGATTGGCATGGAACATCGGAGCCCATCTTGCTAACTTCTCAGGAGAATGGACAACATTTGGTGGAAAGAAGCAAGTGGGGAATATACAAGACCTTTTGATCTTCTGATTTTTAAATGTTGGCAATTAGTGGACTGGTCACAATAAGCATGGAGTATGGGTGTTCTTTCTCCATGAGTGAAGGTTGCATATGTTATTAATCTGGTTACCAGATTAATAATTGTGTGCTTTAGAAGCTAATGGGAGTTTTGCCATTCCAGACCAAAACTTGTTTCAAAGTACATTAGTGAGACAAGCTGAACGTAAGTGTGGTAATGTGGGCTAGGGTAGCTCAGTGGTAGAGCAATTGCCTAGCATGCTTGGGGCCCTGGATTCAATCCTCAGCAGCACCTCCCAAAAGATAAAAAAACTCAAACTAAATTATAAATTAAAAATGAGTTAGAACAATGATGGAGAAAAAATAGAAATAAAGGAATTAACCCTAAAGTGGTTTAATAAATGAGAAGCCATGGAAAACAAAAGCTGTAAAACAAGCAGTGTTTAGCAAAAAAGTATTGGGTTGAATAGTAATAAGAAAGCTACATTTAGATCTATTTTAATCTCATACCATGCAGACTAAATTCCAGGGAAATTAAATGTTTTGAAATCAACATTTTACTTACCTTTGTTGTAGAGGATATAATTTATAAATTGTTGAAGCTATACAGAAATTAAATAATGCCAAGGTTGGCATGTTCAGTTATGGGAAAAACTGATGCTCTGATATGAAAACAATAAAATAAAAATAATATTGTCAGGTTTTTTATGATGGAAACGGTCTTTTTGCAGGTATTTGGGGATATATCTATGAGGGTAGATCAGATAGAAAAACCAAAAGTTAGTTTACCTGTGGAAAATAACAGTAGTACTGTTTAGCCTAAAGAACTTCATTGGTAATATGGGCATAATGGTAATACCCACTTCCTAGGTTATTTTGATACATACTCCTTAGCACAGTACCTGGCTCTCTAAACATTAGCTGTTATTTATTAGTGTCATCTTTGTTATCATCTTTCAAAAGTTTTGAGGATATTTATCAAAGCGTCTTTCAGCTTTATTCAGATATCTATGAAGAACTTTCTCATATTCTGTTTCATTGATTTTTTTAGTGTAGCTCTAGGAAGTAAGTAAATATTTATCAGTGGAAGCTTTCAGGATTCATTCTTCCATAGTCACAGCTTGGTCTTGTCACCTTTACTGCTCCACCTATAAAATCAATTCAGATAATTCAAGAATTTCCCCATTCTGCTCACAGGCTTGTCTTTTCCAGCTTGCATGTTTGTTTTGTTACTTTTTATTTTTGTCTTTGCAACCAGTCTTCGATCGCTAGCTGTTTGACTCCTATATTTTATCCTATGTGATCTTTTTCTTTTCTCTTTTCTCTTTTTATTCTTGTGAATTTTTTTGATAATGTCTTGGCAATACCTACTACTTAACTCAGTTGCATTCTGTCTTTTTGACAAATTTAAAATAATTTTGATAGGTAAAGAATTTGAATAGCTTTTTCTCCAAAGAAAATACATGAATGAATAGATATATGAGTAGACAAATGAAAAATGTCTAGTATCAATTATCCAACAAGGAAATGCAAATCAAAATCACCTCTTCACATACACTTCACTAGCTATAAAATGTACACTTTCAAGTTTTGGTGAGGATATGGAAAAATTGGCTCCTCCTCACTCCCATATGTTGCTGATAGGCATATAGAATGGTATAGCTGCTCTGGTGAGCAGTCTAGCAGTTCCTTTAAATATTAAAATAGTGCTACCATATGACCTAATAATTTGACCTTTGGTACTTACCTAAGTCAACACAAAATTCTGTACCTGAAAGTGATTACAGCATTATTCATGATAACTAAAGAAAAAAAGGAACATTAATGTACATTAACTGATAAGTGAATAAATAAAATGTGGCATGTCCATACAGTGGAATATTAGCCACAGAAAAGAATGAAATATTAATGTATGCTCCAGTATGATGAACCTTGAAAGCATTATTTAGGAAAGGAAGCCA
>NW_004524670.1:4951015-4974558 GCF_000260255.1 Octodon degus
TCCATAAATTTATTGAGAAACAAATAGCAATGAGACAGTTTCAAACCAAACTAGTAGGACAGTTTCAATAATTAACACATTGTATACATTCTTCCTAGTGGTTAATTGCTGTACAAGATGCAGACATGATATCCTACTTACAAACACCATTAGAACAAATCCCTTTATTCATTAAGAGAATGTAACTGTATATTGATTCTAGCTGTTTGAATACACATACAAAATGGACATTCATCTGCATCCCCTTTTTGTTGTTAAATTCCGTTATTTGAATATTATAGGTGTGTAAACTCAGCAAAATATTCTGAAAGAGTCCAGTAGCCCATAATAGTATTGGGTTAGAAAAAATATTAATAGTTGCCTAGGATTGGGGGTTAGGAGATATAAGAGAATGGAGTGTGACCTACATAGATACAAGATTTCTTTGTGGAGTGATAAAAAATTTTGAAATTATAATGATGAACAATTCAGAAACAGAATTGCATAAATTACATAGGTAAACTCTATGGTGCTTGCATTTCAAAGTGGTTAAATTAAAAAGAAAATATCTTGCCATTGACTCACGGCACGTACTGTTTCTCAGTGTGACTGCTAGAAAAGTTGATTTTCCTCAACTACGTAGTATTGACAATGAAATTGATTTAGGGATGTTGCTTTTCCATTTCCTGGACTAAGGAGAATGACTTTTTTTTTTTATACCTTTTGTAAATTTTTTTAAAAAGTGTTTTGTTTATTTTCTTGTTTCAATTTTATGTAAGAAACAATTTGCAGTCAGTGACTCTTGGTGTTTATTCTCAATTAATTAATTAAAGGAGAAGACAAACATAGTAGCTGTAAATAGGAATGTCACTTTCCATAGCTTCATTGTATTATGTAATGTTAGTATATATTTGGCTTTTCTTTTTCTTTTTTTGTTTTTCTTTGGGCTTTACTATACTCTTAATTTCACTCTCTTTGGGGATCACTGATAATATGTTCAAAACTATGACATAAGAAGTGACTCAAGAAAAATAGTCTCACTATGTGGCTTGGGCTCATAGTGATCCTCCTGTTTTCAGCCTCCGCAGCGCTGGGATTACAGGTGTGTACCACTGTGCCTGGTCTTGGTGGCCGGCTCAGCATTCAGGGGATGGGGGCAAGGCCAGCGCAGCATTTGGTGCTGGGGACTGAACCCCGTTCTCTGTGCTTGCCTAGGCAGGTGCTTAGTCCTGAGCTATTTGGCCGTCCCTGCCATCTTATAATTTTAATGCCATCATGAGGCATATATGTCCCAGCTCCGGGTTGTCAGTTCTGCCAGCTGTGTCTTTTATCACAGTCTGGACCAGTGTGCCTGACCTTTTTTTCACCTAGGCCGTGTACTGTATCACTTTTGCGCCTGTACACGCTCCATTTTCTCCGTTCCTACCTCCTGGCTTCTACACCTGGGCCTTCCTCTTTAGGTCACTGCTTTGGATGTCTTTATGGACATTTACCCAGATTCCGTTCATGAGAACCATAGGATGCCCCTTTTGCTGTCATCTTTTCCCTTGCTACAGTGTTGGCACAGATGTTTTATGACTGTCTCCCTGCCCTCTGGATTGTGAATGCTGAGAAGGGAGACACTTGTTGGTTTGGTCTCATTTATCATTGTACCTCACTTAGTTCTGCATCTGGTAGAGTAGGTATTTAACAAATTTCTAATGATGAAATGAGAATATATCTCACTACCTGAGATACCTTTTTTCTATCTTCCCTCTACTTCAGCCCCACTTGGCAAAATCGTACATAGTTACCATCTGTTTTTAACCAGTAAAAAACTGTGGTGCTCTTTAATTCTTTCAGGCATTATTTTCAGCATTAATAATACAATGAATTAAATAGCCAAATATCTCTGTTCTCTGGGAGCTGAAATTCTATTGGAAGGGACAGAAATTAAGTAGATTAATAAGTAAAGCATACAGTATGTAAATGAAAATACCTATATACTTGCAGACAAAGAGGAAAAGGAAAGCAGGAAAGATGGAAGTACATCCATGTAGAGAGTTCATGTTTTAGATCTGCTGGCCAGCACAGTCTTCACTGAGAAGGTGACTTTTGGGCACAGACTTGAAAGAAAGGAACTATCCATGTTGTTCTCTAAAAAAAGAACATTCCAGCTAGACAATGCAAAGGCCTAAGGCATGTGCTAGATTGAGGGGCAGAGGAGACTAGTGGGAGACCAGGGTAAGACCAGTGGGAAATGAGGTCAGAGGGGCAAACATTCTCCAAGTATTGCTGTCATGATCTGATTCCTAGCTGTCCTTCACTATTTTAAATTATTTTGAGCTGTCAGTGTTTCAAATTGTCAGAAAGGACTACAAAAGTTTCTCTTCTTAGTTGTTCTTAAAGCTAGGACTATAGAAGTGCTGGGGAACATGCTGTGGTGCTGGTCAGCATGCAGTCTTCTCTTTGGTGGGGGTTGTCTTTAGGTTTTGTTTGTTAACAGTGCTACTGCTTTCTCAGGAGATTTTTTTTCTTTTTTCTTCTTTTTTTTGTATTTTTAGTACAGGGTCTACAGGGTGCAGAGGCATCTGTGTACAGATCACTACACAGATCGCACTCTAGTGAGTCTCCTGCTTTCAGCCTCCCAAGTGCTGGGATTACAGGTGCACCCCACCCACATGGGGATCAAACCTCCAGTCATTGCACCTGCCTAAGCAAGTGCTTTAGTCCACTGAGCTATCAGGCCAGCCCACTTCTCAGAAGATTTGCAGTCCACTTCCGTGATAACTAAGCCCTCTCTGATAGGAGCATTCGTTTATTCCTGAGGGCAGTGCCCCATTATTTAGTTACCTCTTGAAGAACACACCTCTTACTGCCATCACAATGACAGGTGAAATAATATGTACTGTTGAAGGGATAAACATTGAAATCATAGCAGGGTCTGTGTAGTATTGTGGTTTTTAGGAACATTGTCAGGCTCCCTCCACCTTAAAATTTTGAAGCTAAATTGTTGCTTTTAGGTCATTTCAAATTGTTTTTCTCCTTTAGCTTCATAATTTTAGTTAATTGTGTATTGCTGTAGGTTGGGTTTGCTTAGTTTTGATTTTAACACCTTTGGTGTCCTGGCCCCAGAGATTATCCTCATCATAAAACAGCTCTTCCTGGAGTGTTTGGGCCCTGCCCCAAAAGAGATGACTGGATTTCCCTTGCTGGCATCACCCCCACTAGAAAGAAAAGGCTGCTCTGGGCAGAACTCCACTGTGGCAGGAGCGTAGATCATTGGACTCCTGGAGCCTATATTTAGTAATACCAGAAACCTGTGTTAGGCTGTCTTTTTCTTTTGGTGATTCACAGTGACATGCTTTGTAGAAAGGGGTTATAAATTGTAAATTGATAGGAGATCATAATTGGAAAAATGATCAGGCTGTTTTTATCCCCCTCTGGGGAAGACATGTGTCAGTAATCACTAAAGCAGAAAGCAACAGAAGGATTTTTTCAGCCGGCTCTCCAGCTTTAGTACTGCAGTGCTTCCGTCCTGATTAGGGAGGAAAGCAGCCAAATTCGGCAGGAGGTGGCCAGCAGTCCTAGTATCTGCTTGCCACCTCTTGCTCCAAAGAGCTGCCACAGAGAGTTGCTATTCCAGCAGGAGGCAGTTTAATGGCAAAGGCTCATCTCTGGAGCAGCACTCTTTGCCCCAGCCATTCCCTCTGCTCAACCCAAGGGGCTAGTTATACTAAGGCATCACTGTATGTGGCACTTGCGGGCATGTTGCCTGGTGGAGCGGAGCTGTAAGGTCCTCTGCATTCTAAGGACAGCTGCTTCTATCCCTGTGTCTCTTGGGTGCAAAGCTGTTTGATGGTTCACCCTATAGTCGACTTTATCAGATTCTTTGCAGTTCCTTAAATATGCTCTTTTATGCTTCTGTGCTTTTAGGCATTGCACTTTTCTCTGCCTAAAGTGTTCCCTTCCCCATCTGTCTGGAAAATTCCTACTCAGTTTCAAAATGTGGCTTACACACTACCTCTTCCTTCTTAATGATTTTAATAAAAATCATTAAGAAGAATGATTCCATATAAAATTATAGTTTCTGCTACTTTCTCAGCCTGCCACATATCCTGGTTTTGAAATGATTGATTGTATTTAGAGTAAGTATCACAAACTGTGTCACATGGATTTTGTATACAAGGGGTGGAGTACTCAGCAATAAATGTCGAATGAACAAAATATTTTCATATATCCTATTTATTCCTTATTATATAGGTATTGCTACATGTACCACGTAGCACTATATCATGACCAGATCATCTCTGTCTGCTGTGGGGTAACAAAGGATTGACCTGATTTAATCAGTGAATTATCAGCCTCACTGTTCATTTTTGTCACATTCTCACTCTCCAGTTGGATTAGAAACTTGATAGGCAGCCTTCTTTCCCTGGGTTCAAGTCAGTGTGGTTTTATTTTAGTTGCCCAGCTTCTAAGTCATTCTCTTGTTTGCTGAATCAGAACATTATAAGAACAGAGCTTCAATAAAAATATTGAAAAAAAACAATAAAAGAACAGAGCTTAAAATGCCTTGTGACTTGAAGTAAATCCTTAGTAAATCTCACTTTCTTTACTTTCTCCTCTTGTCAATGAAGTAGGTTTAAACTAGCTGTAGACCTCTGGCATCGTATCATTCAGTTTTATCTTCTTATTCTGAACACAGCTGTAGGAGTCACCTATTTTTTTTCTCAAAATTTTATTGATAAACAGCAATGAGACAGTTTCAAATCAAATCAGAAGTACAGTTTCAACAAATAATACACTGCATATATTCTTCTTAGTGGTTAATTGCTGTACAAGATGCGGACTTGAGATCCTACTTACAAACACCATTAGAACAAATCATTCTATTCATTAAGAGAATGCAACTATATATCTATCCTAACCACTTTGAATACACAGATACAAAATGGACATTCATCGGTATACCACATTTGTTCTAAGTTCCATTATTGAATATTATAGGTGTATAAACTCAGCAAAATATTCTAAAAGAGTCCACTAGCCCATAATAGCATTGGATCTTCTGTTTAACTGGCAGTGTCAGAAATTATTGACCTGAGTGCCCCACAGCTCAACATAACAACATGGCTTTACTTCCTATATTTCGTCTTCATACTTTTCTACTGGATGGTTAAGACCAAGGTAAAGCAGGACCTATGCAACAAGAGTTGTAGCTTTTTGGTCTGAGAAGGTCAGTGAAATGCCCTCAGGATTTATCCTGAGATCCTGAACCTTTGTCAATGCAGCCATGTGGATGAGTCACGGCCATTGCTTGGCCAATGTGCTCTCTGGGAAAGCCTGAGAGAATGTCTTCTCCCCATGTGACTCTCCTTAGGCACACTCTACGTCATTGATCACTTTCCTCTTTGGCCCCATAATCTTCTTGATCAGAGAATTTGGGACACTACCGAGGTACATGACGTTACAGTACAAGTTCTCATATGTCGTGAGTCTTAATTGACCTTAGAAGGGTAGGGCCAAAATGCTGGCTTTCCTTGTAGCCCTCCTTTTTCTCTAATTTTGATCTGCAAACTTAGGTTGTTAACCATCCAGAAGACAAGCTTATTGTTATTATCAAACGATTTAGGCTATCAAGCTTAACCTCACTATCTCACTGCGTTTCAAACATCTTAGGCATAATAAGGAACAGGTATTTTTCATCAAGTATTGATATGTTGAACTTTAAGTCCCTACATAATATGATAAAAAAGCATTTAAAAATTAGATTATATTTTAAAAATAGGATAAAGAATTCTATACTTCTCATGTTTTCACACAAGTCCAAAATCTCACCATATACAACCTTGAAACAGGACAGTCCCACAATATTCCTTTTCCTGTCTCTTGAGGAGTCACCTCTTAACTTGTGGCTCTTGTCCCTCCCTGAGCTGTGATTGAGCACCCCTCCTTTCCCTCATTGCTGTTTTCATCTTCGAGGCATCTGTGCTCCTGTTTGCTGTGTACACAAACCATTTTAATTAAATGTTTTGCCTTTTAGATATAATTGTATGTCAAAAGTTCCAACTGAAAGGAAATTTATTGTTTTTCTCAAATCTATAGCCCACCCTAATTATAAAATATATTAATGCGTCTTTCTTGCTGTTCTCTGTATGTGTTTTGCATTTTGATCTGAGCATTTTTTTTCTTTTACTTTCAACATGTGCTTAGGCTGTTTTGCAGTTCCCTTTGCATCTGTTTTCTTTATGTCATGCGATCATACTGTGTGTGTTGTATGTGCTGATGCCTGCAGGTGTCTAGGCTGTTTAGTTTCCAGGGTATTTTTCTCTGAATGCTTTTTATCCTTCTTTCATTTTGGTTTTGGGTATTTTATTCATTCCAGTTCCTCTAAAGGATGTGAAATTTAATAAAGTTATTATTATCAATAGGTCTATCTGAAGACCCATTCAAAATAGAAATGAAAAACTTGTTCTTAAATTAGATCATGTTTTAAGTTAGGTTTTTTACCTTGGAAGAATGGGCACAGAAACCAGAGTATGAAACCAGAGTTGACCAGGTCTCACTATGCGGCTCTGACTTGCAGTGACTCTCCTATTTCAGACTCCCCAGTGCTAGGATTACAGGTGTGTGCCACCATGCCCCGTTGTAGTGGCTAGCACAACAATCCTAGGGTTGCAGTGCCAGCACGGCATGTGGTACCAGGGATCAAACCCGGGTCCTTGCACTTGCCAGGCAGGTGCATAGACCTCTGAACTATCTTCCCAGCAGAAGGGCTAGATTTGAATTCATTCTTTGGCACCATATTCTCTTGGACCATAGTTAGTCCTTTGGTGGCTTATTTTGTTTTCTGTGTAATGCCAATGGCCTCTATTCACAGAGTTGTGAAGATCAGATATGTTCATGTATATGAGTGCCCAGTAATTCGGTGTCCAGTAAATGTTAAGTCTAAACCTGGAATAAGCATACCAGGAAAGGCCATTTGTAACATAGTATCTAATAACTAAAAATTGGAAACAACCCACGAATGCAGCAATATCAGATTATAAAATATGAGGTAATTCATAAATGACATATTTTGCAGCTTCAAAATACACACACCAATCCAATATTTAGAACACTACCAATAACCCATAGCTTACACCAGTCATTTCACTTTTCACTTATCTAGAATGTTTTCTTCTCTCACTTCCAAAGATAATCTTTGTCCTGAATTTCTTTTTTATAGTTTCCTCAATTTTGTGTACCTATATAGATATGTATTCTCTAGTTTTGCTTGGTTTTGAGTTTTTCATAAACATAACTTCATATTTTCTTTTGGGACTTGTCTTTTTCACCCCACATTATTTCAATTCAATTGTGCTGTATATGAATGTATTTTTATTATTTCATGATTGCATTTTACTGTAGTACTATGCCATGACACACCTATCCATTATTAGTAGTAATATGTATTATTTCCAGTATTTGCTGAATAAAAACAGTGTACTTGTGAAAAAAAATTAAAAAATAAACCTGGAACTGTAGATTGTTTTTCACAGTGTGTGTGTGTGTGTGTGTGTGTGTGTGTGTGTAGGGAGAGAGAATAAATATTTAATATTTCCTCAGACAATGGCAGCCGAAGCATGGGGTGTAAATGTGTGTATATATGCTTGTGGGTATAAATTTGTGAAAATACCATGTCAGTATTGGAGATTTCCCCAAACTCTATACAAGACTTTCTAATGTAGGGCTAATTTTATAGTGCTGTAGTTATTGTAGAGTTCTTCTTACTCTCTTTTACTTTCCTTTTGCCAGACCTGTTCTATAGCCTACTTATTTCTCATCCAGGATAATGATCTAACAGTCATCAACATTGTTGTATATATTCTTCCAAAATGAGAATTAATATTAGCATTGTAGTCCTGTTTTATGCCTGTATTAGAAAGTATTGAGTTGAGTGCCTTGCTATAAATTATAAAATTGTGGAAGTAGATAATTTGGGGGCTTAATTTTCCTTTTTCCTTGTTTCAGTTTTTCCACCTAATTTTTCACTTTGGATGGGATAATCAGGCACAGCATCTGTCCTCAGGAGGTGGTCACTGATCTAGGTTAGGCCTAGCTCCAAGGCCCTGGAAGCTTCTTTTTTTCCTTTTCTCTGTTTTTCTACTGTCATTGACTGCTGATATTTCTTGAGGCATTGCTTATCACTTAGAGCTGTGCACTCAGCTCATTTCCTTAACCCCAGTTGTACTCTCTCACCTCAACACACTACAGTATTGTTATGAGGATAAAATGAGTTAATAAATAGAGTTCACTACAGTGTCTGGTACACAGTAAATACTCAATGTTCACTGGCATTGTTTTTATGGCTATTGTTAATAGCATTGTTATTAACTGTAGTGGTGGTGACATGACAGTTGATATAAAAAGTTTTAAATCTTCAGGATCTGAGTATTCCCTGTCCAGAATCTGGTTCTGTGCCATTCATTACACAGGGTCCCGAGCATGGGCTTGCTCAGTCAGACGCACAGGACACGTGGAGGCTGAAGTTGCAGCAGAATGCTTGTTTCTACTCCCAAGTTTGCTATAAACAGTAGTATACTTATATTAACCCCTTGTTGTCAGCCACAAACCACATCTTTTTTTCCTGGCTTGTTTGCATTTCTTTTATCTATGTAGAACATTAGTGGTTTTGGAATCACTAATAAGATGAATAACAAATATATTTTTTGGCAGAACCAGAGATTGAACTCAGGCCCTTGTGCCTGCCAGGGAGGCGCTTATTCTACTCCCCTGCTATCTATCTATCTATCTATCTATCTATCTATCTATCTATCTATCTATCTATATTTGGCTATTTATACTCTAGCTTATGCCTGCCCTCATGCCTGCTGATTTCCCAGCCTCCTCACTGCACTGAATAGTGCACAGTATCACTCCATCTGCAAAGGCCTCCTGAGTGCCTTTCCTTACCTTGCTGTCCACTTATTTTTGTTGTTGTTTTTGTCTTTTAATACATAGTGTCTACTCCGCACATGTAAGATTTTTACTTTTTTTTTTTTTTTACCTAATTCTTCACTTGGTCATAGCCAATACAATGAGAAGTGATTCATAATTCTTGTATTTAATTGTATTTCCTCTTACACATTTGAGTTGTATGGTAGGAAAGGCTGATGACAGATAATGTGATTTTTATACAACTTTCCATGGACTCCATAGAGCTCATAAACTCCAAAGAACTCCATAGAACCCATGACTCTTACCTGTGTGAAGCATTTCTTCTTACAATCCCCTTTTATCTGTAATAGTGCACTTTGTCTCAGCTGAGAGCATTTGGGCCTCACTTTCTCTTTGGGTAAATGATAACGTCTGTGATCTGAATCATCCCTTCTTTATCACATTAAAAGTATCTGTTGATCTAAATGATCTTCCCTTTTAAAATTATGAATGATACAAAGAGATTCAAGGAAATAATTTAGAATTTGGAGATCATTTTGTCTATGTGTAATGGACATTTTAAATAAGTGGTATTTATTACAGTTATCTCAATTCAAGTATAGTTTGCATTGTTTCTAGAAAGTGAGACTTCTGTGAGTAAAATAAAACTAAAACCACTTTGTTCTAATACTCAGTGTGTGTGAAGTTTTCTTTCTTTTTTGGGGGGGGAGGGCAGGGGTCAGAACTGGGGATTGAATTCAGGCCCTTGCGCTTGCCAGCGAAGTGCTTGTTCTATTGAGCCATCTCCCTGACCCCCTGTTCTAATACTCAGATGACAGAAATTTTGGTATACTTTTCTGTAAGTTTCCATTTAACTTTATATATTTAATTCAATATAGAAGTATATAAATACCCGTATTTAATAATTTTTATAATCAATTACTAACTGAAATTTGTAATTTATATAAAAAGTATGTATAATAGTATTGGTTATGAAAGCTAAAATTAATGATTTCCAACTTTAAAAATCTGTATGTGTACATTACAAAACTGTAAACAATAGAAAAACAGTATAAAAATTTTAATTCCTTTAATTCTAGTCCTACTGTCAATATTGATGAGTAATTTTTAAAAATTTACTTATATTTGTGGAAATGTTTCTTGTGAAGGAGTATGGACTAGATGTTCTTTCCTTTTATGTATGGTCATATACACCATAAGTAACCCAGAATGTAAATTGTGAAATAATATTTCAGCTTTTTTTCCTCCATGCTTTAGGTATGTATTCTTTTTGGATCCATGCAAACTGGACTTGATAAACCGGAAGATCAAGTCTGTAGCACTATGTGTAGCAGCATGTCCAAGACAAGAATTGAAAACCTTGGGTGATGTCCAGAAGTTTGCAGAGATAAATGGTGAGATTTTAGGCTTACAAATCTACAATCCAGTTACCTATAATTACTATTAAATATTATGTGGTCCCATTCTATTATAAAAATTTTCCTAGTTTTAAATAAGATACCAGAGAATCTTAAGAGAAGATTTTCTTATTAAAAGAGTTAGGCTCAACCTAGGGAGTTTGTTCATATTCTAGATGTCTGAGGTGTGCCAGGATGCATGTTGTCCAGGCTGCTGGAGAGGCTGGCATAGGAGAATCACTTGAACCTGACTTCAGGGCCAACCTGGGACATATATTAAGATTCTCCTCTCAAGAGGACACAAAAAGCCAAATCTACTAAACAAAGACCCCAGACATTTGTTATCTTTCACTTGTTTACTCAAAACAGAATTCTAGATACCTCAGCTCCTCCCAGGGAGATTCTTAGTAGGCCTTTGGCCTCAGGAAAGTTTTTTGTTTTTTTCAATAAATGCTTCAGGTGATTTTGATGTAGTCTGTTGAGTTTTGGGAATTACTAGGCCACTTTGTAAAATTTTGATTGCTCCTCTCTTTTTGAGCATTAAAAGTTTATGTATGTATATACTTTTAAAGTATGAATAGCAGTGTATTGTGTATATATTACAAGAAATCTGAAAAGTTTAGAAAAAATACAAAGATGTAAAAAATCAAAATTGTATCATCAGTTCATTTTCAGTGTGTTGCTCTCTATATAGTGTGATGTTTTGCTTTTTAAATTTAATATTACGTAATGACTTTTATTTGAGAATAGTTTTGAGAGACTTGGCAGTTAACGGTATGGGAATTAGTTGAGAAAACCAGTGAAGTCAATTTCCAAAATCTAGCACTGTTGTACGATTTTTCTCAAGTGCTATCCTCAGGTCCATAGTGGCTTAACTCAGTTTCCTTAAATATTTTTAAACCATTCTTTGTAGAGAGCCATGATATACCCTCTAGCCTATGCTGTTTGTTTGTTTGTTTTAACATTCTGAAGGTTTCTTATGAGTGTTTTGTGTGTGAGACTCCTCAGACCCACCCAAACGCAAGGATAGTTCTGGCTTCTTGGAACAAAGGCTGACTAAAGTACCCACCTGTTTTGACTTCAAGGTGGGTACAGAAATAGCCAGGGCTATTGCTGTGCACACTCATCACTGTGGCTTAATGTTTCAAATGGGGCCTAGGCCTCCTGAAGACAATAGAAGTGGAATATTCCTGTCCTTCCACTTCCTCCCCTCAGTAAAAGATGGTGATAAGGGCATGGGATTGAGTTCAATTTGGTTTTTAATTCATTTTGTCACTACCTCTGTAATAAAAGGTTAAAGTGCTTCTCTAAACCTAGATTTTCTCATCTGAAAAAATGTGAATTAAAAATAACATCTCCTTAGTGGTTTTGAGGATTAAATGGGATGATGTCTGAAAAATGCTGTATGTGTGATGAGCACTAAATGAAGTGGTACTAACTACTATTTAAGATTTCATTTTCTGTTCCCACATGGTGTCCTACATGTTTCTCTTGTTGAACCCTATGCCAGAACTATTAGCCTTATCACTATTGGGTCTCTAAAAGCGGGCTGAGTTATACCTTAAGGATTTTTGTAAAATCTTAGACACAGTAACATGCATACCTGGCAGGTGGTGTAGTTGAATGGTTAAGAGTACAGGCTCTGGAATCAAATCATCTGGGTTCAGTGTTCCTCCCTGTGTTTAACAGCTGTGAGACCTTGGGCAAGTCACTTGACCTCTTGATACCTCAATTTTCCTATTCTGATATAATGGTGGTGTCTGTACCTAACTTACCTTGTTAATGTTGCTATGAATAATCATTAAGCGAAAAATGCTTAGGACAGTATCTGGCAAATATTAAATAGCTAAAAATGGTGTTGGTTGTTACCATTGTCCTTAATGTTCCACTAGGGGAGTATACTAGTCTTCCCTTTGCTGAGTTCTCTACTTATAGCTCCTTTAGGTACTGCCGCCATACAAACTTTACCAGAGTTTCACTCTGTGCTACGCTAATTCATTGCTCAGAAGTCATCATGAGTAAAATTCAAAAAATAAAAATCTCTGGTTTACACTGACATTCAAAGTTATGACTGAGTCTTGAGCTGCCTTCCCACATGTCCTCTCAGGCCTATAGGATGTGAATCTTGGTGCCGTGAACCTGAGCCATCATCTGAAGGGCCAGGTGAGAGTTTGTTCCCTGTTAGCTATGCGGCCTTCTGAGAAAATCCCTTCATGAGAAACAGACTGTGCCACCCTGTTGCCATGCTTTGTTTCCAGGCCAGTGTCCTTCTAAGTGAATATGACACTGAGTATGGTCTCAGTAGAAGACTCACTTGGTGGATTTTTCAGACAATATGAAGACGTATCATTGAAAATAATTTGCAGATGCTTGTGAGGCTGTTGAGAAACTGGACCCTTGTGCATCATTGGTGGGAATATAAAATGCAGCTGCTGTGGAAAAGAATGGAAGTTCCTTTACAAATTAAAACTAGAACTACGACGTGATTGTAGCAATCTCACTTCTGGGTATACATCTAAAAGAATTGAAAACAGGATCACAAATATTTGCACATTCTTCTTCATTGTAGTGTTATTCATATCTAAGGGGTACTAGCTATGTAAAGAAAATGTGGTATATATACACAATGAAATATTATTTAATGTTAAAAAATATAAAAACCTAATATGCTGTAATATTAAAAGTTGAGAACATCACGTTAATTAAAAAAGTCATTCACAAAAGGACAAGTACTGTCAGATTTCACATATATGAGAACCATGGGGTACTCAAATTCATAGAGTCAGAAAGTGTGTGGTTGCCAAGAATTGTGTGGAGGATACATTACAGTGTTTTTTTTGTTTGGTTGTTTTTTTTAAGTAGTTAAACACGTTCAGCTTTGCATGAAGTGAGTTCTAGAGATGGATGGTAGTATGGTTGTATAATAATGTAAAAGTACTCTTGTGACATATATATATATATATATATATATATATATGGTATATAAATATAGTATGTGTTTTTTACCATGATTTGAAAAAAACATTCTTGAAAGAGAAGAATCTTGTTTGAGGTAGTAACTTTTTAAATTCTAATTCTAAACCTTATTTTTAAATGTAGGGTAAAATAACATGCTTCCTACCAGAATAAAAAGATAATGTAAATATTTTTCAAGGAAATTTAAGTTTCCATGACAACGCTTGAAAATACTTTTTAGCCCAACCATCCATTCATATGAACTCTTAACTATCTTTAGAAATTATTTAAAATTTTGTAAGCGGAAGCTCTTGAGTCTTACAGCATGTTTGTAAGAAATACATTTATTAGGCAAGTAAAATATTCCCTTACATCTTTGTTTCTTTCAGACAAGAAAGAAGAGTTGTTTTCTTGGATACTTAGAGTTTGTGGAAAGCCTTTGTCAAGTAGAATAGAGAGTTTGGAAGAAATAGCTGGAAATCAGGTTGGTTATGTTAGATACTGCCTTAATATAGAAAGCTTTGAAAATAGAAAGGAGAATTTAGATGAATCTAAAGGTACACATTCTAGGATGTGAATTGGGCGATTGGTAGACAAATAAATGTGTTTTATTATTGTGGTTAATGATCCATATATAACTTAAGTATCATTAAGTATATGATGCTAGAAAACAATTTTTAAATGATCATTTAAAAGTTGTAGTTGCCAAATATAAAGACTATCAAAATTCTTTCAGTTCTTTATCATCTTCTTGAGGTTGTATATGAATTTATGTGAGGCAAGATTGTACTTTTTCATCTGTGAGTATCTCAGCCCATATAGGAGCTTGCATAGTAGATATCTATAATTTTTTTTTTCATTTTTTAAAATATATTTGGTACAGGGTCTCACTACGCAACTTGGACTCGTAGTGATCCTCCTGTTTTCAGCTTCCCCAGCACTGAGGTTATAGATGTGCACCACCATGCCTGGACTTGGTCACCAGCTCAGCATGCCCTGGGGGTGGGGCTGGCGCGGCATGCAGGACTAGAGATTGAACTTTGGTTTGTGCACTTGCCAAAGCAAGTGCTAGTCCACTGAGTTGTCTCACCGGCTCCTATAAGTGATTTTTACAAGAGTGGATTTTCCTGTTCATCTTTTTTGCCACTTAGTAGTTTCTTGTTCTCATGACACACTTTATCCTCAGTTCTGTATCAATGTGAGTTGCCACCAGCAGGTAAATTGTTTAGCTTCAATCTAGGCAGAAATGCTATGAAATCAATTCATTTTATTCAGTCCTAAATATGGTAATTTATCTTATTTGTCTCTCTTATACATACTCTGCAAGTGATTGATCATACCTTTTCTTCATGTAAGTCCTGTTGTTGATCCTCTTTGCTAAACTTATGTCCTAGGGAGAAAATTGAAACCATCTGATAGGTCCCATCTGCTTTGAGCAAGGTGTGAATTCCATTTTACTTTCACTTTCCTTCCCTGCAGTTTCTCATGAGTAGATTTCTTTCCTCGTTTATCATTATTTTTGAAAACACAGAAAATGTATATTTTCTAGCAGGAAAAATGAATCCTCCTTCTGAAGTTTTGGCTTTGTTATATGAGATTTTCATCTCAATCCACCCATGAAGGTGGTGAAGAAGGGAAGATAGTACCTGCTCAGGCAGCTCTCCTTTTTCTCTCCCTAAATCTGGTCCAACATCTCTGTAGTCTGCTCTACTTCTCTCCACTGTCCCATTCTTCCACATGGCATCTAAGTTTTAGTAGATACAGTTTTTGACTCTGGGTTTTGTTCTAGTGTCCCATTTGTTGGTGCTTAGTATGTGCCATGCAGTCAGCCAGTTGCTTTGCTTTTCATTTTGTTCTCCCTCTACTGTCTAAATTCCATCCAGCAATTGTAGAAATGAATAGAACAAAATAAATTAAAAACTGACGGCATGTTCTCAGTTGGTGATAATATTTCAGATGGGATTATAACTCTCCTTTCCATTGCTCTTATCAAACTTTTTTTAGTACATATTTTGTCTCTCTACTATGGTAGTAAACTGGTAGAAATCTCTTCTTTTTTTTTTTTTTTTTTTTTGTAGGCAGCTCCTTTTATAGCTTGTAAAAAAGCACCGTCATTTAAAAATGCTTCTTTAATATACTGTATGACATAATTCTGAAAGTTTTTTGATGTGCCATTTGGACCATGCTCCTATGTTAATAGAATCATGTACTATAGCTTAGTGCTTTTTAAAAAATTATACTGTTTAGCTATGTAAAACTTTGACAAATTATGTGATTCATTCATATTAAAGTAACTATGAGTAATAATAAGCTTTTTGATTATCCTTATTTGCTTGTTAGGCTTAGTGTCCATAGATGATCAGTGTATTCTCCTTTTTTAGCAGTCAGTAAAACATACTTCAGCAACAAAAATAGCATGAATTTTTGGCAGAGCAAATAAAAATGTTGGACTTGGTAACATTTATAAATAAACAAAATGGTCAATTATAGCAGTTATATTATTTGCCTTCAGTCAGACAAGGATCCTTAACTGTTTATAAAGAAAAAAACTTAATTCAATAATACAATTTAAACTAATTGCTTCATTCAATAGTTAGTACACGATAAATATCCGCCAAAGAATCAATGTACAGTCCTTGTACTTCTTATTCCGCCCAACACCAAAAGTCTTGCATATAGGCAGATGTTCAAAGTTAATTCACTCAGCAAATTTTATGTATGTAGAATGTGCCCCTAATGGCTGACATCAGTATCACACCTCCTGCTGTCTCATTTCTGTAGATAGATGCTTCTTGGGTATAACAGATATGTCCAGACTTTTCATGGGTTACTAGAAATTGAAATTGGGGAAGTATCTTCCCTTCTTCTAGCATATAAGTATACAGTGATTTCTTAATTATAAAAGGCAAGGTTAAGTTTACTAGACTACATAAGGCAATAGAATGTTTTTCATAAGGAAAACCAGTGCATCAACAGACTTTTTTCTACTCATTGAATATTTCAAAGTCATGTTTTAAGGCCTCTATTTACATTCAATTTCAAGGTGTCATACAAGTAAGTTATTTTTTTATTTTTTGAGACAGTCTTGCTATGAAAGAGGTTTGAACTTACTGTGTAGCCTAGGTTGGCCTCAAACTTGCAGCAGTCCTCCTGCATCAGATGCAAGGGATTGTAAGTTTTACAAGTCCAGTTTAACAAAAATTTTAAGGAAAAATAAATTGCCCAATTGTATCTTATTTTATTTGGTAGTACTGAGGATTGGATCCAAGGATTCAAGCCTGTAAGTCAGGAAGTCTACCACCAACCTACCTCTGCAGCACTTTATTTTGAGACAGGATCTTGCTAGATGCTCAGACTGACCTTGAATTTGTGACCTCTTGCCACATCATCCTAAATGATTGAGATTACAGCCATGCTCAAGTACTCTCAATTTAATCTGGTTAATTTTTGACCATTATTTCACTACTAATGGATCTTTTACCTTAGGCAATTTTTGTAATTATTTTCTGTTGTAAGAATGGAGCAAGAGTTTAGGGAGAAATACAAGAACCTAGTATATAGAGGCCAGGCACGTTGCTGCACATTGTGCAAAGCATAGAACAGTCCCCCCCCCCCACCATGACCAAGAATTGTGTGGCACAAAATATAATAACAAGGTTGAAAAACCCTATTTTAGATAGGGTATTTTGAGGTGAATAGTGAAAAATAAATAAACACCATATATAGTATGTATCACCAGTATATAGTGGTTAACAGGTGACTATTGTATTTAATAGTTGGATTTTGGGTGTCACCCATGGACTAGAGGATGGAAATTCCAGGTATTTCAAAAGCATAGGACCCCAATTCTCAAAAATCTCACATTTTAAAAATGGAGATGATAAAAGATTATAAAATAATATGCAGCATTTTAAATTGTGCTAAGTGGCAAGTAACTTTTTTGAGTAGATCAGAGAAAGGGTGACAGAGATAAAGTTTGAATAGTTTGTAGAAGTTCCACTTAGTTTTCTCACTCACTTAGATGCTAGTCTTGGGAAGGACAGCACAAGAATAGTAAACTGCATGTGAAAAAGCCTGGAGGCTTGATGAACATCAAGATTTGATGTCAATAGCTCATTGTATTGTGATTAGTCTGGCATTTTAGATAGAATCCTATTTTAAGAGGGCCTTGAATCCAAGTTGTATGGGCTTTATTAGACTAGGACTGTATAGAATCTACATTTTATAAAGACTATTGTGAAGGTCATTCACAGGGTGGAGATGAGAACTCCTTTGGGACAGGATTTAAACTGACTCAGTATATCATGAAGGTCTGAGATAACATTGGAAAGTCTGCTTGGCAGGACCTGATAACTTCCTTCAATAAAACAGGATTATAGATAAAGAGGACAACATAAGGTGACAACTGCATGTTTCCCTTTTGGGATTTCATGCATATTGGAACCATTAACCAGGATAGAAAGCATATAAGACAGTGGGTTATGGAAATAATTCTTTTTTCCAAGCATACTGTTTTTGAGGTGCCTGTAGAACACATAAACTTGTTTGTTTTTCTCCAGTTTATTGAATATTTTAGCTGATATGATTATTAGGAATGGTACAAAAGAAACAGATAACTTAAGTGTATAGAATTTTATTTCTACATATTTCAGTGGTTGCTTTTAAAGCCTTCAAAGTGTTCCTTTTTATTTTCATTTTTTCCATCTGTAATTGTTTGGAGTAGGGGATAGAAACTTCATTGGAAGGTACCGAGCTAAGCAATAAATAAATGGACATTATATGACATTTGAGAAATTATATATAGTAAACATTCTAGAAGCTAAGCAATCCTTTATCTTGATAAATGTTTATGTGCCCAAGTTACGTTCCTAAGATCACTCATTTTGATAGTGCTTGAATAGCATTGGCTGAGTTGCATGAATTGCCTCTGTTGTACTTGAGATAAGCTTTCATTTTTAGTTCTTGACTTTTCATAGTAATGCTAATATCCTTTCATTGAATATTATCCTGGGAAAGTATAAAATCGGACTGAGTTGTACCTGCTGTCCTCCCTTTTTGAATGAAGAAGTCACATAAGGTTTTTACCTATTTTTGCATCAAAGGAAAATTAGTCTTACTCTTTATGTCCAGACTTTTTGTGCTAGGTATTGTTTATACTTCCACTGTAAAATAAATAAATAAATCAGATGATACTTCTAAAATGTTCACTGAAAATGCATTAGCTAATAAACATGAAAAGAGAAAGAGCTGTAAAATGTTTGCCACTGTATTATTGCTTCAGTGTTCTTCGCTGCGACTACTCGGTTGCCTTCTTGAGCAATAAGCATATAAAGTTTCTTATGATTGTTGCTGTTACCACTTTGTACAGATCTTTTTCCTATAATCTGTTTAGTACAGTATCTACTTAGTATTGGCCTATGTCCCCAAGACTATCAGAGATAGTGCTATTATCCTTTCATTGAGTATTATCCTGGGAAAGTATAAAATCGGACTGAGTTGCACCTGCTGTCCTCCCTTTTTGAATGAAGCACGGGTGGGAATGGAGATTGTGTTCGTTGAATTCAGATGAAGCAGTGTGTTAGCGCTGATGCAAAGTGCTTTAGTTCGTGTCTTTTATATTTTGCAAATGGATTCCATCTTGGACTCTGAAAGAAATAAGTTGATATTTCATATCAAGAATTGACAGTCATGTTGTGTGCTGTTTTTTCATAAGCAATTCTAAAGTAGAACTCCTACTTATTTTAACATTAATCTGAAATGTTTGCCATTGCTGTCATACTCTTCTCAAAATTGCTTAAAGAGAAGCCAGAGGCATTTATCTTTAAACATGAATAATTTTATAAGAGTTAAATATTTAAATTTTTTCTTGTGCTACTAGGTATTGAACCCCAGAGTATGCTAGGCAAATGCTTCTACCCTGCACCATCTCCCTAGCTCAATTATTTTTGCAATATTTGTTATTAAAATGAGAAAGAATAGTCAAAAGCGGGTTAAAAAACTTAGTCTCCCATTGAGTCTGTCAAAATAGGAAAAAGTTTAGAGAACAGTGACATACAACTTTCAGGTGTCTCTTTCAAAGTATTTTTTGCATCATCAAGTTACTTGGATTATCTTTACTTAAAATATGTGCTATATCTGTAAGTATGCTATTACGACACTCAGCATGTGGTTTGCTGGTTTGAGACAGTATTGCTGAGTTAAATGACAATTTTTGTCTGTCCAAAAAATATTTTGATTGATTGGTCAAACAAGATATAAGCGAAGTAAATTTATTCCCGATACTGTTGTCCCAATAAACTGTGAATTTATTCCAGATACTGTTGTCCCAATAAACTTGGACATAATCATTTTTCTAAATTCCACTCCATTTTCTGCTTATGTGCTCATGTGTATTTTTCATATTTAACTCAGTGTTGAAGTCTGGCATTTTTGTCTCACATTATATTTTAAGATTTTTTTATATGTAATATGATGTAAAAGTCCATTATAATGCAAATGCAAAACTGTTCTGATGTTATTCAATAATAAAGTATTTGTCCTGATTAGAACTCTAGTAGGAGCGTCAGTTAATCAAATATAAGTGGTTTTGGTGACAGTGCAGTAGATGCTCAGCAGAATTAGAGCTGGAGCCTAGATACTCCCAGTATTCTAGACACTTTCAGAAGTAGGTCAGTAAAATATATCCCAGATTTGGTATATTTCATCCATCCAATTTTCAATTTTAATTAGTTATATATTAGTCATATGATCAGAAAATAGATGGTTCTTTGGACAACCAATCTAAGATTAAATTTAAGTCATTTTAAACTTCAAAAACTGACAATCACTCTTCCAAATGTATTGATGTATTCAATACATTTACAGTTAAGGATATTTCTGCTTTTTATATGAGTATATCGTCTGAACATATGTACTCTATGCAGCCAACTTAAATATTCAGTAATGGAAAAAAATAGAAAAGAGCAACAGAACATGTTGTAGTTGAACATGGGCTCCGCAGTCAGAGAGGTGATGCTCTGCTACTTACTAGCTCTGGTGCTTGGGTAGGTGCTTTTATTGCTTAGCTCTGTTTACTCTAAATTAAGCTTTATAATACCTGCCTTATAAAGTTATAAATTATATATAATTTGTATAAAAGTGACATATGGCAGATACCCAGTAATGGTACTTTTAGTACTTTGTGTTTTTATTTTTAATATTATTAAAATTTGTACATAAAATATCAGTCATTTCAAAAAAGAAACAGTTTTAAATGATTCAGGACTTAGGATGTAGACAAAATCAGATTCATATTAATTTTATGATGTTTTAGCAGTTGTGTTAATATTAACATATCAACAAATTAAAATGAACCAGTAAGAAAATTTGTCTAGATGCTTTTTTTTTTTTTTTGCCAGCTAACATATAGTTTTTCTTTCAACAGGCTCAGCACTATGTAGCTACTCCATAAAGCCTTCTGAATATACAAAATCTGCTGATCTTTGCCCCAAACTACCAGTTCCAGCGAGGTAAATTTTATTGCAAAATTATTCTTAGAACTTTTATTTTCATAGGTAAACTTTACATTGCACATATTATACAGAGAAAATAGTTACTTAATGATGGCTCTCACTTAGGTCCAATGCTTTCACAATAACATTTTTTAAAAATAAGAATAGACACAACATAAATGTTTTTACCTTTTAAAAATTATACACAAACAACTTTTCTTGTTCGAATATGTAAAAAAAGTTTAAGGACTTGCTTTTATTTGTTTCTATTTCCGTGCCATAATTTTTAGTATACAAAACTGCCAAATCATTATCAAACCTACAACAGACTTATAAACGAAGTCACATGGTTTCCAAAGATCTGTTGAAGTTGACATTAGTAACACTAGAACTATTTTTTAATGTAATTTTAAAAGTATGCCAGTGATTATTCTCCTTAGGTTGTTTCAGGTTATAGCCTTTAGGCCTTTTCTTTGTTTTTGTTTTTGTTTTTTCTGATGGTACCAAGGATTGAACTCAGGACCTTTTGCTTGCCAGGCAAGCACTTATTCCACTGAGCAATCTCCCCGGCCCTAGGCCTTTTCTTTGTATTAGACTATTATCCAAGGTCTTATTCAGCATTTTTTTGTTGAATACTTACTAAGTGTAGTAGCTATAACAGTGAAACAAGAAATGTTCTTTGGATCACATAGTAATTATAAGTAAAGTAAAATTTAAAACTATGGTTTTTTAAAAATAAAATATATCCTCAGGATTATGTATGTTTAAATATATGTGTGGGTGCGTGCATACATATATATGTTGGAATATGTCTGATCATTCACGGGGCTTTTTTTTCTGAGACAGTCTTACTATCATAGCCCAACCTGGCTTCAAACTTGAGTCCTCCTGCCTGAGCTTCCCAACTGTTGGGATTACAGCCATGTACCACTGTCCATAGCTTGCCATGTTTCTTTGATTTTTCCTCATGATACAGGAAACTGAACCTGTGCCCTCATGCGTGCTAGGCAAGCACTTTATCATTGAGCTACCCCCCACGCTCTAAGAGTATGTCTGATTTTGAGAACCTCTGTTTATTGCTGACTATATGACATAAATAAACTTCTCAAGGAAACTGACTGTAAGCCACTTACATTGTATATCAGTATGTAATAATGACTTGCAGAAAAAAAGTTTTGAGATTTGAAACCACAAAAGTAGATCAGGTCTACTTTCATTAGGATTACTTATGGCCATAATTTATGCTTTAACTTGAATTTGCAATTTTCTGTTGGAAAGTAGAAAAAGCATATATCAGTTAAAATTGATTTCCAGCTCTTTTAGTATTATGAAGTTCCTACTGAAAATTGAAATTTAAAGCCTTTAAGCATAAAAGTAAAGAGACTATTTTAAAAGGTACTAGGAGAGACCTAAAAATTATGACCTTAAATCAACAAGTTAGGAATTCTCATTCATAAAAAGTATGATTCTTAAAGAGGTTCTATCAGTAAAGCAAAACAGTTCCATTTAATAGAATCAAGGAAAAATGTTGTTAGAAAAACAAAAAAAGCTCTACACATGTATGTATCCATCTAAGTTTGTTTTAAATATACACTTTGAGTGCAAAAAGATGCTGTCAAGGGTCAACACATTTCAACACAGCTGAAAGCTGGACTAGGAAAATGAGGTTGCTCTGCTACCATAGAATTGAGCGTGGGATGGGATTGGGGGTTGGCTTGTCCCATGCTGCTCACCTCTGACCTCTGACTCCACCACATGGAGCACTGCCTGGTTCTGGTTATCTGGTGTTGCAGTGCTGGCAGTACACATTCCTCTCATGGCATTTAAGGACATTTACTAGAAGACAAAGCATAGTACTAGGAGGTCAGTATGTAGATGGACAGACGTGGCATTTAACAAAGTCATCATCTGTCTCACTTACATGAAATGAAATGCTGAATCTATACAGTCTGAAAACTGAGTATACACTGTGCTGATATTATACCTCAAGTCTCTTATGTTACACTTGTAGTACCTCTAGTCTAAGTTCCTTATTCCTTGTCTGAATTGAACCTGTTCAAAAGTCAAGAAGAAACAGTTAATAGAAGGAACGTTAACTTGAACCTTTCAGATATCAATTATTTAGTATTTGACAAGCAAAGTGAAAGGATATGAGAACAACAATAATTTTCTTTTAATTAAAAAAACCATGGGTACCACCCTCTTCCACACATAGATACCAAGTCTCTAAAAAAGTAAGATTTGGACTCTGTCCTTATCTGAACTCATTGTCTAGTAAGTTGTTAGGGTTTTTCTAGATGACAAAAAGCCAACACAAAGCAGGACTGTGAGGTAAGCAAGTGAGCCTCGGTATTTTTTAGATCTCTTTTGCTATCTGTGAGCTCATGGAACAGGGGAGCATGAACTTCAAGCCCAAATTATTCTGGGTGTGAATTCCGAATCACCCTTTTTGTCAGTTTAAGCAAATCTCTTAGCCTCTGTAAATCAAGTTTCCTCATATGTAAAATAGGAATATTCATACTTTCTCTCAAAAATGTTTTAAGACTTAGATAATCCGTGTTACATATCTATTATTGTTCGAGGTGACTGGCTTAGGAAATATCATTTCTGTGAGCTTATGAAGCTCTTCCTGTAGCCCTAACCTCCCTGCAGTTGTTGTAGAGAAAGCAATTATAAACTAATTTATAATAAAATATTAATGACATGTAATAGCCAAATGAGGGCCAGGGAGATAGCTCAGTAGAATAAGTGCCTGCCTGGCAAGTGCAAGGTCTGGAGTTCAATCCCCAGTACCGCAAAA
>NW_004524670.1:4974658-5053611 GCF_000260255.1 Octodon degus
GTTACCATTTCTAAGAATTTTAAAAGCAAATGCCTGGAAAGTGCAATATTTTATCCAAATTCATAAGTGTTGGTAAAATGCCAAGCATAGTAGCAATCAAGGAACTAGCTAGCCATATGTTTACAAGACTGTCATGTATATCCAGAGAAAACAGTACCAGTGGAGATAGATTGCATAAATTCAGTTCATTCATCATTTATTTGGGTACCTCAGAATCATAACCAAGTCGCTAGTAGCTGGGAAGTTAACACTGTGATATAAAACTAAATGAATAGCCAAGAAAAAATGTTACCTATTGTAATGTAAATAGAAGGGTCTCAAATCATCTACGTGTGCCAGGCAACATCACTAAGTTTCTTATGTGTACTATCTCCCCTGACCTCAGAAAAATCTCTACAGGTATTACCCTTAATTTATAGGTAAGAAAAGGGAAAAGGGGAGGTTATCTAAAGGCCATGAAATCGTTGTGAATAAAAATTTGAATTCAGGATCTTATAGAATGTGTACCACAGTTAGTGAGATATTTTTCCATTTTATTTTGTTTTTGAGTACAGGAGTAAACAAAAAGAAAAATGGGGTGAGATAAAAATACATGAAAACCACTGTATTTTGCTACTAAATTCTCATTTCTTTATTTTTTCCCTTTTTATATGCTATAGGGCTATAGTTAGAACCTTAATTGGTGTCCTTTCATAAATAAAACTTTTACCTTTAGAAATCATATGTAGTTGTTTATTTTTAACCTGACATTCTAAACTAATATTATTAGATGCAGGCTCCTGCCTTTTTTTTTTTGAAGGATATGAACAAGAGATCTTAGGCACTGTTTGTTATACTTTAGGGAGCTCATTAACTGTGATAATCTTGACTTAAAGGCAAATGGACAGTGTATTTGCCAAGGTAAGATACAGTTTGCCTATCAGTGGTTAATTTTTAAAAATCTTTAAAATACTCATTATAAATTCATTTTGTTCTTGTTGACTAATGTTTTAATAATGCGAAACATCACCAATTCCTAATGGGACTTTATTGATTCAGTGTTCTATATAGGCTTTCAAAGGTAGAAAAACTTACTATAAATAGAATGCTTGTCCGTCATAATTAAGCACATATTTTATTTAGTTTAGACACTAAATAGAAATGATCTCATGCCAGACGATCATTAGATATATGAAATCAGCTAATTCATCTTAAGCTCATTATATCAAATAGAATTGAAATGGTAAAATATATGACAAATGATTTTGGTGTCATATTATTTATATTTTACAAATAAAATAATTCAAAGGGCTAGGAATCTACTCAGTGGTACAGTATATACACAAGGTCCTGAGTGCAATTAAAAGTAATGGGGTGAGGGGCCGGGGAGATGGCTCAGTAGAATAGGTCTGAGTTCAATCCCCGGTTCCGCAAAAAAAAAAAAAAAAAAAAAAAAAAAAAAAAAAATTAAAAAAAAAAAAAAAAAGTAATGGGGTGAAAAAAAGGTAAAGAGAAAGAAAAGAAAGGAGAACAAAAATAAAATAATTTAAGTGGCTGGTGAGATGGCTCAGTGGTCTAAAGCACCTACTTAGAACAAACTTAGCAAAGCACAGGGACCGCGGTTCAATTCCCCAGCACCACATGCCAGCTAGCCCTGCCCCCTGGTGGGCTGAGCTGGCCACACACACTCACACACACACACACACACACACACACATAAATACTTAAATTATTATTTTTTTAAATTTATTTATCAAAATATGTGGCTGATTTAATTGCTTTTGTTTGAGGAGAAGGAAAAAAAGAATGACAGACAAGGGAATCTAGTGATTTTTACTGTAAAGCTAAGTGTTTCATTTTATACTTTAATGTATTCATATATTATCTGCTTTCTTATTTGCCTTCTATATATTTGGTTAGGATTGAGAGCAGATTTTTCACTATGAATGACACAAAGCAGTTAATCAGCTTGTGCTAATTTTATATTTATATTTGGGAGTGTCGGGCTTTTTAGGGAAATAGGTTAAACTGTAGCATAAAAGATTTTTGTTTTGCCCAAATTTTTGAAAGATAATTATAAAAGTATTCTTTATAATTGGGCAAATGTTTATATGCAGTTTAAAAATAACTTGAAAGGGAAAGCTCAGAGCAGATATTATTCAGCATTTCCTCCTAAATAAAAATGAAGGGTTAGAATTTTGAGACTATCACACTTTCTTTTTCAACTCAGATACATTCATTTAATGTTAGAAAAGTAGAGAATACTGAAAATACTGGTTATGCTGCTCCTATATAATTTAGAGTTGCTGATTTCTGGGAGTGCTCTTTGATGATGGTGATGATGGTGGTGTGGAGGGGGTGTTAATCTAACAGAGACTTACAAAACAGTACTTACTCCTATCCTTTCATCACAGAGGAAGAAACTGAGAAAGCATGACAGTGGCGTGCAGCTGTGCCATGTTGGAAGAGTTCAGGTTTTAATGTTTATCGAATAGGAAGAAGGAAGCAAGTGAGCAAAACTAGAAAATGAGTGGGTGAGGTAAAGAAGAAAAGGACAGCTACATCCCTAAGGTGGAGACATTCTGTGTTCAAGATGAGGGGCAAGTGAGTTCCAGGAGAGGCTACTTCAGGATGGCAGGGTAGTGTATACAGAGGATAAAGACACAGGTTGTTATGGAGCAGAGGAGATTTTATTTTGGAAGATAGCTAGATGGTAGTTTAGAGTTCATCTTTAGACAGAAGCTTTATCTTGGCAGATATAGCATCTAGACAACATCAGAAAAAAAGTTGTGTGGAAGAACAAAATTGCCTGTTCTGTCATTTTTACTCTAAATCAGCCTTCCTTCACTTAGAAGTTTATAGTTACTCCTTTTGGTTCTTATAATATTCTTCACTAAATCCATGTTTCTTAAAAGTGTTCTATAATTTAATTTTTTTACACAATTTTTGTCAAAAATAATCACTTGCATACTTGTAATTCAAACCTTACTCAGAATGCTCAGGCTGCTTGAAATTTTTAAAACATTGTAAACTATTTAGCATCAGGTTTCACCAATGCTGTTTTGGAGGTACATACAAATACAAACCAAGGGACAAAATGGATTATTTTTTTAAATGAATTATTTATGTCTTACTGTTAAATCATTTTTGGATATATTCACTGAAGCATAACTCAGGTAAGGTTACAACCTTAAAATTATTTCCTTTCAATAATTATAACAGCATGGAAATTGTTGCTTATTCTCATAAACATTGATGTTCATTAACATTTAAGGAAAATTGATATATAGTTTACTCACACTTTTAGTGGTAAAGAAATATTTTTTGAGAAAGGAAATAGTGTTTTGCTTTATAGGTTATACAAAGTTGTGCTGATATTAGAAACGTAGGAATTTGTTACTCAAGTATGCAGTCTTATCCACTAATTGGATCAAAATACAGTGCCAACCAGGACTTGAAATACATTTATATTATTCCAATCAAATTATCCTTGCCACTTGAGAGTCCAGGGAACAGTTCTAGAAATGTAGGGTTCATATTAATGATGGCTAGATTTTAACTTAATTCACATATAAGTATGTGTTTGTGCATGGAAATACGTAGGGACTCTCCTAGAAGCCTAATAAATCACAACAGAAGGTATATTCATGGTCCTTTATTTCAAATTCTTTAATGTGTATTGTCCTCTCAGAAGTTGGCATAGAACCATGTTTTTATAAGCCAGATTTATGTCAGAGCTCACACGTACCTGTGTTCCTTCACAAGACAAAATAGAACTAAATTTAAATAATTGGTTATTTTTCCCTTTTTTTGAACACTTAAAAATCTTGGAGTCATTTGTTATGAATGAAAGTCAAAGAAAATAGCCTAGAATCTTGTGATTCTAATAAACCAGATATTTTTTCACTCTATAAATTTCTTTCTTTCTTTCTTTCTTTCTTTCTTTCTTTCTTTCTTTCTTTCTTTCTTTCTTTCTTTTTTTGGTGGGACCGGGGATTGAACTCAGGCCCTTGCGCTTGCCAGGGTAGTGCATATTCCACCAAGCCATCACCCCAGACCCCTAAATTTATTTTTCTATTGCCATTCTTATATCTATTTTTTATGCAGAGATGCCAGCATCATATTACTACATTATAAGGATTTCCATATATTAGTATTCATAGTTGTTTTCTAAATGGATGCATATCATACTGTATGTTGATGTCTTGACATGACTTTGTTTATATGAACAGTACTAAACTTGTACCCTGAGTACCTTTATTGATCTCAAGTACACTGTTTTGTTAAGAGGAAACAATCTATTAATGGTGGCACATTTCAAGTAAAATCACTTTGTGTTTTTTATTTTAAATTGTTTATGGTATTAATTCATTTTCAGTTCAATGAAGTATGTGTTTGTAAGCTTTGTCATCTGCCCTTGACAGATGTGCAGGCTGAGGAGTTGAAGTGTTTTATTTTGCTTCTGGTGGTTCTGTGTATGTATGTGTATGTGTGCGTTTCTTTGCAGAAGGGGAGGGTAATGTCTTCTGTTGGAACATGCACTCCACCCTCTTTGATAAGGCTTGTGGTAAGACTTGCATCACTGCTCATAACAGTCATCTTCATAGCATTAAGCACGCAGCTCTTAGCTCCCATAATGATATGTGGAGGGTGGAGTGTATTGCAGCCATATTCACCTTTCATTTCTGTGTTTGATGTGGCTTTTATATTAAGTAGGAGTAATTTTTTTTCTGATTTTTTTTTCTTGTGTCACCAGTGCACCTATTCCATTCTTCCATCGCTGTGCTCCTGTGAACATTTCCTGCTATGCCAAGTTTGCAGAGGCCCTGATCACCTTTGTCAGTGACAATAGTGTCTTACACAGGCTGATTAGTGGAGTAATGACCAGCAAAGAAATTATATTGGGACTTTGCTTGTTATCACTAGGTAATTGTTTTTCTCATTATTAGCTATTGCATAGTACTGCAGTAAAAGACTGTTCTGTCTTTTAGCCAAAATCTGAGTACAACTGGGGATACTTGTAAAATGTTTAACTTCCCATAGCCAAAATAATTGTTTCAGAATATATATATATATATATATATATATTATATATATAATTTCCCATTCTTTCATGGGAGAAAACTGGTCTTTTTCCATCCATACTTTGCTTTACTAAGTCTATGACTACCTTTAATATGATGGCAAAAGGCATCTTTTAATGAATCAGCATCTCTGTTTCTCATTATGATTCCAAAAGGTGTATTTACTTATGAAAGAGGCCACATATTCTCTTACATATTTCTAAGAATGTGCATATGTGATACATTACTTTTGAAATATGAATTTTTTTTTCATTGGCACAGTTCATAGTATCACTGTTCCTGGAAAAATTAGGAAATCTCCACTTGTTTGGCCACAGAATTTCCTAGTCAGTAAATAAATAATATGATCAAGTAAAAATTTTATTTTCAAGATTAAAAATTCCTCTATCATTTTGGAACTAAATGAGAGGCTATTAGAACTTGCAGGTCTTAACTGGGAGAAGTAAAGAGTTGGGAACCAAACACTTATTTCATTCTATAAGTAAAATTAGTTTTTATGCCCCTTAACAGTAGTTATAGTTCCTGAAAAATCACAAGCCATATTTCCACCTTTCCTATCATTAGAAAGTATTTTCTTTTTGCTCAGGGAGTACTGGACTCTATTAAATAATTCTTTACATATGAAAATCTAATTGTTTAATATTTGAGGGGCTCCCATCTTTTTTATGTTCCCGTACAGGTCCTAACCATTTATTTACTTTTGCAAATGATCCAAAGAAATGTGACTTACTTTATGTAAAAATTACTTGGTTTCTGAAACATTTGAACACTTTAACCAGAAATAATATCTAAATCTTAAAAATAGTGACAATGATGTGTGACCACTACAATTCCATTTTTTTTAAAAAATAATCATGTTTTGGGGCTGGAGAAGATAATATGAACATGAATATACTTGCTCATTTGCTTGTTTAATAGGCCTTTAGATGATTAAAGATTTATAAATTATTATTTTGGAAATAAATTTCTCATGCAAGGATTAAATCCTTTTTTGAGAGTTTTGTTAATGATTTTAGCATGCTGGGATTAGGACAGGTAAAGAAGTTAGCTAATTAATTCAAGATAAGCTTTGCTCATTTTTGAAGAAGAGCTTTTCTATCAGTTGAGAAATAATGATAGGAATTTTGACCTCAGTAAGTTTCAGGGTACTATAAGGTCAGATCCTTCCATAGTATTCTAAAGTGAAAAATAAAAATGCCAGATAAAGATAAAATGTCATCTGGTTTGTAGATTGACAATTAGAGAAGTTAGTCCATTTAAGAAATGCATATATTACCTGAGGTAGTGTAGCATTAATTTAACTTACCCCAGTCTATGTGTGATAACTTCTGGTCACCAACATGACATGTCATTCTCTACAATTTGTGTGCTTGCATGTGTGTTTGCATGTCTGATGTCTTTCCTGTGGTGAATCCACAACAGTCCTGTGCTGTTTTAAGTCACCATTTGCATTTGCATGTGTTCCTTTCTGTAATTTATAAACTTGCACAATTAGGTGCCTTTCTTTTTGAGTGATGCTATGTTAGTGGTTCAAGTAGCAAAATCAAAATGTAAGAACATCCAGTTTCTTTTCCTACCTAAATTGTGGTCATGAACTATTCAAGAGCAACAAATTACATATTTCCCAAAAATGTACAATAATTGAAAGGGTTTCTCTTTATAATCTCCTATGTTTTCAATAATATTCTACATGTTCTCTGTCTTTCCTACAGTTCTGTCTATGATTTTGATGGTGATAATCAGGTATATATCAAGAATACTTGTGTGGATCCTAACAATTCTGGTCATCCTAGGTTCACTTGGTAAGCAGCTTGTTTATTTTTGTGTTACTAATTCCATGGTAAGCATAGAAAGGTAAAGAAGAAAATAATTTTATTTTACTTTTTGTATCTTTATTTCCATATGCTGTAACTTCCTTTTTTTATTAATTTTATTGAGAAACAAATAGCAATGAGACAGTTTCCAAACAGGTTAGTAGGACAGTTACAAAATTAATACATTGCATTTTGTTGTCTTTACAGTAGTTATAGTACAAGATGCAAACATGATATCATGTCTTGATTGTTTTAAGAGTTTATAATTATATTCTTCCTCATTTTACTACTGTTAGCATTTGAAGTTCAGACCTTTTTACTGTGTGTATGTATGTGACTATACATTCTTCAGTTAAATTTAAACTTGAATAAACTCTGTCTCCATTTATTTACATTTATAACTTAATTGGTATGTTTAGTTTTCCTATTACCTGTTTTATGTTTTCCTGAAAGTTATGCTTTCTTATTTTGTGTTTTCTGGCTTTGTTATATATTTAATATATTCCTAACTTGTTTTATCTACCTCCAGTTTGTTTTCCTATGTTTGGTACTGCGAATCAATTGTGAAGTCTCACCTGTGCACTCCACTTCTATGATTATGATTTTTTTTTTTTTTTTTTTTTTTTTTTTTTTTTTCCAGAACCGGGGATTGAACTCAGGCCCTTGTGCTTGCCAGGGAAGCACTTATTCCACTGAGCTATTTCCCCGGCCCCATCCACTTCTATGATTTTTAATAAAGCCTTTTAATGGAAAGATTTTTGTCTAATTCTTGAGCTTAAATTGTTTAGACTTTTCAGAAAATTCAACTGTGGATTTTTTATTTCTATATTTAGTTTTTATTTTTATACCAGTGGTTTTTCTTAAGGTCATTGTTTATTCTCCAACTGTTGTCTTCTAAATTACCATTTCAGTGTCTTTGTCACTTTTTTGGACATTTCAGGATGAGTTCTTCAAGTTTATTTGCATATTACTGACTTAGTTTTTCTCACTGTCACTTCTGTAGTTGACTGCCTACAATGAGGATCAATAAATTTTGCTATTCCAGTTTCATTTTTGTTTTCTTTTTATTTCAGCTTACAGCCTTCTATCTATGTTTAGATAGGTCATTGTAATAAATCTAGGTTCACTCAAGACTGTGTTGCTTACTACATATGTGACATTTGGCATGTTGCTCAATTTTCCTAAATTTCAGTTTTATCATTTGTAGAATTAGTAATCACAGTATTGTGGTTAAATAAATTCAAAACTATAAAGGATTAGCACATTTCTTAGCACAAATTTAAATGTTTCATAGATTATGTCTGTTCTGAACATTTATCTTGTTCTGTTTGCCTTGAACTTCAGCTTTTTCTGTAACTTTTTGTTTTGGTTTGTTGAAAACATACTTCCTTCCATTTTAAAAAGTATATTCCTAGTTTCTGAAACCATTTTCTTATACATGCACGATTTCAAAATAGAAGTCTTTTTCTTAGACTGCTGGTTGTTTTGGTTTCTTTACTCATCGTCAGCAAGAGAAAAATTCATGGTTGGTATTTTATAGCAAATAAGATGTAAAATTTTCCTTTGAACCATTCGTTCTTTAAATACAGGTCGAGATTAGGTTGATGTGTATAGATATTAGCCAAGTTCTTGGGGACATTTGTTTTTTCTTTCCCAGTGTGCATCCTAGGCAAGTCCTCTTAGTCCAACCCATAATATTTCATCTTACTACTTGCATATGCTATTCTACTCTGAATCATTCTTCACTGTGGCCCACAGGGACCTGTCATGTAGTGTGGTCCCCAGCTGTCTCTCTACTCAGATTTGTTACAACTTTCGCCTTCGCTTACTGCTATGGCTAAGCAGTTTCTTTTTTCTCATACTAGGCGTGGTCCACCCTCAGTATCCTAGAAGTTTCTTGGAACTCATCTTTTCTTAGTTTCATGGATTGCTTTCTCTCAGGCTTCTGATTCGCTTGCTGAAACATCATCTTCCCAGTGAGGCTTGGCTTGCCAATAGGTGAAGCTGCAGTGCTTTCCCACCATAAGCACTAGCCCTCTCACCAGACTTTGTTTCTTTACATTTTTAGTTCTTATTTATCTCCTTTTGTTTGATTACCCAGTTGCTTTATAACCTCTACCAGGAGTGAGAGTGGGTCTTGGGTGGTGTAGGAATTCAAAATGTTTGTTGAATTAGTGAATATAATTCAGTTATCTTATATAGATACAGGTTTACCTAGGTCTGCTTCTCTGAATCACCTGTATTAAAAAATAAAATGCTTGTCCCTTGAATCTGCTGCTACAAGACTTCCTGTCTTTGTCCATACTGTTAGAGAAACTTTTTTTTTTTTTTTTGGTGAAACTGGGGATTGAACTCAGGCCTTTGCGCTTGCCAGGGAAGCACTTATTCTACTGAGCCATCTCCCCAACCCCAAGAGAAACTTCTTTTGATCTTCATTTTTTTTTATTAAGCAGATGTTTAATCAATTGTATGACTCTGTCAGTGCTAGCACTGGAGTAACCAGTTCCTCTCAGAGGTATTTCTTACTGGATTTCTCTTAGCTTCCTGAAGTCCATGATAAATTCATTTAGAGGAAGTTTATTTGATATACTGAAGGGTTTGTAAATGCTTAATGTAAAAGATGATAATCATGTAATTGGCACTCTCCTTGTGCTCACAAAAGTTACAGCCACACAGAAAGTTGCCTCCCTGCTCAATGGATTGTCACTGCGTAAGTTCCATGTTGATGTAGGCCCAGAAAGTTGAGGATTTTGTGTCCCATGTTGTCTTATGTCAGTTATTACAAAAGAATTGTATTTTTGTCTCCAGGTGGCACAGGTGTACTATGGTGGCTATATGCAAAACAAAGAAGATCACCAAAAGAAAAAGTTCTTCCTGAACAGCTTCAGATAGCTGAAGACAATCTGCGGGCCCTCCTCATCTATGCCATTTCAGCTACAGTATTCACAGTGAGTACAAGCTCAGGTGGACGAATAGTTAGCTCTGTGTTTTTATTTGTAGATCATTAATGGGGCAGAAACTTACATCTGACTTTTATACTCCTAATCTTGATTGATTTCCATTAGATAAAATCTCTGTCTCACGATATACAAAACATTAAAGAGTCTGTTGGAGGTTTCCTAAGTTGACAAATGTCCTTTGAAAGAATATTTTGCTGTATCCTTTATGCTTTTTGAGAGATTTTTCACCTAGAATGTTAGTGTTATCATTTGCAAAGAGCATGTTTTTAATATTATAAAATAATTAATTTTTAAAAAATAATTCCCCTCATAGGGAAATATATTGAAAATTTATTTCATTTACTTGTTCACTAATTATTTTCCCATTTTTTTCACTTACCTTTTAATATTTTATATTATACAAAAAATACAGATAAGGTTCATTGTGTATTCTATAGTGAAATTAAGATTTGGTTGAATAATCTATATTCATCTTTAGTACACCTTTCTGAAGAAAAAAAGAATCATTCCATTTCCCTAAGCAGTGCCAAACTGTTTTTGAACATCCAAAATAAACAAAAAATGAAGCCAGTATAAAATATTGGTGCCAAAAATTACTTGTTAATTATGTTATTTAAGTATAATTAGTTGCTCAATGCTGGGCATAGAGTGCAGGGTCAGGAAGGAGGCAAAGAGTGACTCTGCCATGGAACCTACTTTTAAGGAGTTCTTATTCCACTAAGAAATATGAGACACAAATAAGTAGCTTCTTTCTTTTGGGGTGGTGGAATTCCTTCCTCTCACCCTTTTCAGAGTGACAGGAATGTATCTGTTCTAATGAAGAGTTTTATCCTCACTGACACATAACACATTTTGATTGATAAGTGAGGAAGGGAATATCGAAAATTCTAGGATTTAATAAATTGAGAAATTCTTTTATGTTTGCCTTAAAGAAAACTTAGAACCATAATATAATTGAAAATAATACTGTAAAAGAGATAGAAATTAAACATACTGTATTATGGGGATTCAGAGAATACTTCCCATTTTGAGATTTTTTAAAAAATTTATTTATATTTTTTGAAGTACAAAACAATTACCATCCAGTTACCAGGGGTTAGAGCTATAGGGAAATTTGAGAAAACCTTTGTCATTTTTAACAGTTATCTGTGGATGTTATCACAAAAGGAAAAGGTTTATTCTTATATCCATTTCCTTATTAAATAAACTAGACCAAAACTGTGGAATAAAACAGAAAGATCAGAAGCACCAAGGCTGAAGATAAGTTCGTTTTGACACCTACACTATAAATGACAGAGGCAACAGAGCGTTCTGTTTATTGCTTAAAATAAGTGATTTGAGCCTTTCCCTGCCTCCATTCTCTCCATTTAGGTTATCTTGTTCCTCATAATGCTGGTTATGCGCAAACGTGTTGCCCTCACAATTGCCTTGTTCCACGTGGCTGGTAAGGTCTTCATTCACCTGCCGCTGTTAGTCTTCCAACCCTTTTGGACCTTCTTTGCTCTTGTCTTGTTTTGGGCATACTGGATCATGACACTTCTTTTTCTTGGCACTACCGGTAAGCAGATATGTTGCTTATTTATCTTGCAGATATGTGTACTTTGTACTCAAATGTTTTAAAACATCAGAGGGGGCATGGAGATATAACTTGGTATGGAGCGCTTGCCTAGGATGCATGAGGCCCTGGGTTTGATCCCCACTGTTGCCCAAAATCAATCAATCAGCCAGTCACTCAGTCTTCATGTGTTTCTTGACAAAGGTCCAAAAGCCATCAGATCTAGCAGTGGTACTGGCTATTCAGTAACACACTCTTTATTTATAATTTTTAGATTATCCTAGTAATGTGGATCTAGACCAGATAAGGGCTGAAATTACATTACAGCTTTGAGGTGGTCATGGGATATGAACTGAGTTTTGTAATGACAGACATTCAGATTCATTGTAAAATAAGCTGACAAATAGTTTCTCACCGGAGTTGCTTCAGGATGCAATATAGCCCAGGATCAGCTTGTATCCTAAGGTTTTTCTGCAAGCACCCTGCAGCTAACACAGTTCATAGGTTCTCCAGCTTGCTAGTGGCCATACCCAATATCAATAATATGGCTAGTGGCCATACCCAATAAGGCAAAATGGAACTAATTGTGAGTAGGATAGTAAGTATACGTGATATTTTTCTTCATCCAGCACACACTCACCAATTGAATGCAATGTTAATTTATGTCCTTATAGTTTATTAAGATTTATAACCACTGAATAAGTAATAGCTCTGAAAAAAATATTGAAATATTTGAACACTCTTGCCTAAATAACTAATAATGCAATCAGAATTATATCCAAATAGAGCAACTTTTCAAAGCTTTAAATGGTGCCTTTGGGGAATCCAAAATGCATAATTGTGTAATGTTTAATGTCTCAGTTACTCTTCTCTCATTGCTGAGACAAAATACCCGACATCCAAAATGAAGGAAAGAAAGGTTTATTTAGCTCATGGTTAGTGGAGGTTTCAGTTCATACTCAGCTCCAAAGCAGAGTGGCACATGGCAGAGGGCAGCAGTTCAAGGTGGAGGCAAACAGCAGAGAGCAAGTCTATCTCCCTTATATTGCGTTCAGGCCATCTGCCCCAGGCTGGGTGTAGCACTCACACCCATAATCCCTGCAGCACTCACACCCATAATCCCAGTGGATCATGAGTTAATCATGAACCCTGGAAGTCTGCCCCATGACTGCATGAGGCTTTGGGGGGACAACTAGACACAAACCATAACATGTAACTTTTTAAAAAGTTATTGTCCCTTAAAGAAATAACATTAAGAGCATGAAATTTGTGATTTGAGAACAGGGATCTGTGGTTGAAAAATGAATTAGTCTCATATTTAACAGCTACATTTCTTTCTTTGTACTTTATGTGCTGCTTCTTTTTTTCCTTGACCTTTTCCTAGGCAGTGCTGTTCCCAATGAACAAGGCTTTGTGGAGTTTAGAATTTCTGGCCCTCTGCAGTACATGTGGTGGTACCATGTGGTCGGCCTCATTTGGATCAGTGAATTTATTCTAGCATGTCAGCAAATGACTGTGGCTGGAGCAGTAGTAACATACTACTTTACTAGGTAAGAATTTATACTTTCCAAGAACATATTTACAGGGTGGAAAGGAAATCAATAGGACTGAGGTTGGTAAGAATTTCTTTTCTTTAACGTAGTAGTTGGAAATGAATATAATAAAATGTTATATTTGATAATTCTTGGAGGTAGGAAAATGGAAAGATGTTATTATTTATACTTTTTATAATTGTCTCAATTTTTCAGACAGCAGGTCATGATATAAGTTCAAATTATATTTAGCAGAAAAGTGAGTCTTGTAGTAGTATGATATGTATTTTTGCTTTGTAAAAAAGTCCATCAAGAACAAGTCTTTTTAATTCATTTGGAGCAAAAGAAGTATTGTGAGTCCTCTTTCCTAACTTTAGAGCTAAATATTAAAATGACAGGCTGTAATTGTCTGTTATAGAGGTGCTGGGTATAGATTAAATGTCTTCTAAATTCTGTTTTTCTATTATATGTTTAACTCCTTAGGTACTCCTTGATAACGAGCTTTCAAAGCAGTTCTAATTAATTTGAAGTGATACAGCATAAACACCCTATGAAGCTACTGTAGAGAAATGAAACACTAATTTTATATAGTACATCTGTAGTATTTATATTAGTTATATATTACTTGTTATTTTGTCATAAATATAAACTGACTTCACTGCCTTAGATTCTAAACCATAATTCTATTTCCACTGAGGTCTATGCTTTATTTTGATTGTTCTTTTGATCATTTTAAAAATAGGGATAAAAGGAATTTGCCATTTACACCCATTTTGGCATCAGTGAATCGCCTTATTCGCTACCACCTTGGTACTGTGGCAAAAGGATCGTTTATTATCACATTAGTAAAAATTCCACGAATGATCCTTATGTACATTCACAGTCAGCTGAAAGGAAAGGTAAGGGTAAAATGCCTTTTCTGGACTTTGTTCTTCATATAGTGAAGTGCCCAGTGATGTTAAATGTGAAGTTATGGATGTGTTCTCCAGAGCTGTAACAAAGTAGAATGCAGTCTTTGCTTCTAATCTCCCAGCATGCACTCCATGTACTCGGCCAGAATTCATCTGGTCACTGGTCATCCAGAGTACTTGTCATGTCTTTCACATTGACTCACATACTGGGGTTGGTCAGACTTCTGACACTGGGATAAAAATATAACTGAGAAAAAGCTTAAAGACAGAAAATTTTATTTTGGCTCAGTTGTAAAGGTTTTATACCACTGCTTTTAGGCCTGTGGTGAAGTAGAAACATGGCAGAGGTGTGGGGCAGTTGGCGGCAGCCAGGAAGCAGACACATGAGAATTAGAAAATACAGTTCTCAAAGTCACACCCCTTGATCCACCTCCTTCAGAAACCCCACCTCCTACTAGCCTATTCAGCTGTGTACTAACTCATCAGTGGTTTCATCTATCAGTTGGGCAGCCCAGCCTTCAACATAATCAGCCTTTCAGGGGACATTCTAGACCCAACCATCACACATACACATCTCCTTGAAACCTCTACCATATTCTTTCCCTTTTTAATTTCTTTTACTGACATGTAATAATTGTGTAATACTAAAGTCAGAATATTTTGTATGACTACAGTCATATATTTATCATTCTGTAGCTAGAATTTTTAAATTCCTCCCTTGTAGCTATTTGGAAATACTCATTACAGTATCATCGACCATAGTCTCCCTTCTGTGTAACAGAACACTGGAAGGAAGTCCTTTTGTCTAATAGTAATTTTGTACCCACTAAACAACTCTTCTAGAAGAAAACAAAAGGTGTGCCCCAGGACATTGACCTAGGAAAGTATTTTTTAGATAAGGCCACAAAAACATAGGCAACAAGGGCAGAAATTGATAAATAAGATTACATCAAACTAAAAAGCTTCTGTACATCTTTAATCAAGATGTTGAAGAGATAACCTCTAGAATGGGGAAAAATGTTTCCAAACTATGCATCTGACAAGTGGTTAATATACAGAAAAAACAATGATTTTTTTTTCCTCTCCTTGACTATGGAAATAATTTGCATTTCAGTATAGTTTAGCTGAAATGCCATAGTGCACCTAAAAATTCAAACTTTCTAGAAATATTTCCTGATCCATTCCATCTGCAAAGCACCATTATCTCCGTTCTCTACTCTTAATATTTAGTATTTGTGCTGTATTCTGATTCTAACCTTTTTTATGTTTAGCACTTTTTTCCTTTTATTAAGCTATAGTTTTCTTGTTAGTTTTACATACCTCACTGAATCATATGTGCAATAGATACTATATAAATGACAAATCAAGCTGCTTAGAAATAATTCAGCCATTATGTTTTAAGAAAAGAAAGAGTAGGCATGGAAGTTTTACTGCATAAGTCATGGCTTCTTACACTTTCATTTATTTTTTAAACATTTGAGTTCTTACATATGATGGATTGCCTTTTGGTCTTTAATTATTTCACTTTTACTCCCCCATCCAGGAAAATGCTTGTGCACGATGTGTGCTGAAATCATGTATTTGTTGCCTTTGGTGTCTTGAAAAGTGCCTAAATTATTTAAATCAGGTAAAATATTTTAAAAATCTTTCATTTTCAAAAATAGTTTTCTTATTTCTGGATTTAATTGAAAGATGCTGTTTTTCTTGTGGCATTGTACATTGTACCTTGAACAAATATGTCTATTTGGATTGTATTCTTATTTCTTAAGCTAATACACATTTTACCAATGCTTATCAATCTAATGTTTGTACATGGATAAGCCACCATTAAGAGTCCTCTTTCTCAGACATTTGTCTCTTCATTCCCATTCTTTTATTTTTTTTCCTAAAAATCTTTCTACTCTAGGTATTATTCATTATAAATGTTTTTTTAAAAGCTTTAGTTTAATATAAAGCTGTTGTGACATTTGTTCCTTTCTGCAATTATTTGCTATCATTTAAAATCCTCTGGGCTAAGCACTATGATACTGGTTTAAGAAAGATTATCAAAGGAAATACTATTTTAAGATTTGTGTTAGTAGATATTTGTAGTATGGAATGGTTATATTCATCATGGGGAGTTGGTATATGCACATAACACATCTTAATTCTTTTTACATCCCCTTCCTTTCTACTCCCAAAGAAGTGCTATTTCTAAGGTTGATTGGAGAAATGGACACATAATTTTTAAAGGAGTGGGTTGGATCCTTATTTTTGTTTATCTAAGATTGTAGGACTTGTGGAGTACTCATCTTTTTAAACTTTTTTTTTCTACTTTTCCATTCCCTGAAAATCATTGCAATGTATTGATGCCCTCATCTAATAGGCCAAAGACAAATTGACTTTGTCACCATTTACCTCTAATTAATCACTTATCTTTAAGTACTGTACTTTCTGTTCACTCCAAGATAGTCAAAGAATGACAATTCTTTAACCATGGTATTGAGCATGCCTAAACTTGGCTTTACTGGGCTGTGTTCCTAGTACAAGAAAGTGGGTATGATGTTTCATTAGAAAAATACATTCTTGCCAGTCATATTTTCTGTGGATAAACAAGAGAATCTCATCTTAAAATAATTAGTAGCATGGGCCAGATATGGTAGCACATACCTGTAATTCTAGCTACTTGTGAGGCTGAATTAGGAAGATTATAAATTGAGACTAACCTCAGCAACTTAGTGAGACCTGTCCAAAAAAAAAAAAAATGATTTTGGGGTGTAGCACAGTGGTAGAGATCATCCCCAGTACTGTTACTGGTCAGGTAAGTCCAAATGCTTGTGTTGTTTACTCACCACTGACCAAACCAAAGGAAGCTGTTTATTTTTTGGTGAAAAGGAAAAAGCTTATTCAAAATTAATTCCAAGAACATGGAACTTTTGCCTCAAACCACCATCTCACCTTGTCCAAGTGTGCAAGGGTCTTTTATATGGTAAGGAACAAAGAGGAGTGGGGATACAAATGAAACTGTAGACATGCTGCAGACATCTTCAGCATGAAATTATTTATGTGCCCATCTATTTTCAGTTCTCTTCCTTTCATGTAAAAAAAGGAAATGGCCCAGACCTCCTGGGGCCAGTATCTGAATGTTCTGCCCACTCCTGGGGACTAAGGAGAGAAGAAGGCAGTATTTAGGCTCTAGGTCTGAGGAAATTTGGAGAAGCCACATGTCTCTAAAGGAAAAAATTACCAACTTTTATAGTTTTGTTTTATTGTACCAATTATAGGACATGCCCTATGTCACTATCCACAACAACTTAAAAAAATATATTACAAAATTTGGGCTAGTGTTAATTCATCCTGATGGAGAAAGTTGACAGATACACTAAAAGCATCATTACATTTTATAGTTGTATATAGGTTATCCTCAGAGAGACAAGCTAAACCCAGCTCTCCGTCTCAGTTCTTGCTACCTTCCATAGACACATTTTTACTTGTACAGCTTCCTAAATATGCTTGAAATGATTTCCTCCAACGGCTGGTAGCTTCCGCCTGACTAGTGGTTCTACATAGAGAAAGCCTTCCCTTATCATCCAGCCCTTCTGCCCACAATCGTGACACCAGTTCATCCTCTGAAAACAAGAAATCGGAATTGCTTGTTGTTTCTTTATCTTCACCTTTAGGCTTTTGTCTTCTTAATGGAAGAGATCTTATCTTCCCAGAAACCTCTTTACCTCCATTGTGAGTCACTGCTTTCTGAAGAGGAAGTTCCTCTCTTCCATACACATACGACTGAGCCCACATCTCACCTGTACTGTGGAGAGAGCCCAGATGTTTGCAATGTATTTCAGTCTCAGTAGTGTAACTCTTTGCCAAGCTCATTGAAACCTGTGAACCTCAGTTTCGTTCTTCAATATGTGGAGAAAAATATAGCTGTCTTCATAAGTATTAGATAAGGATGAAGTTCAATGCAGGTAAATCAGCCCTTTATACAATACTTGGCTCTTGGTAGACACCCTCTTCCAATATTTTTTGTTTTTAAATAAACGCCTATTCCAGAGTAGGATATACTCTAACATAAAAAATCTGTAGCAAAGATAATAATGCAAATATGCATCATTTTTTTCCAAACCTATATAGTATGATCTAAGAGTGTAGAAAGCCAAAAACAAATTGTATCCATAATCTCACCACAGTAACATAATGGGTACTATCATTAAAATATTTGCTGGCTTTGAGGAAAAGTTTGTAATGTATTTTATTTGCACATAGTAGTATCTGATAATACTATCTAAACCTTGCCCATGAAGTGGAGATAATGAGTGTTTCTGGTGCTTTTTATTTTAAGCTAAAGAAAACAATGTCTGCAATGCTCTGAGCAGGTTGCTTGGATCACAGCAAGCCCCCACTGAGTGGTGGCTCAGTGTACAGTAATATCCACAGTTAACTTTTGAAATTAATAAGCAGTGGTTTTTTCCCCTTCTGTCAGAGGTTTCATATTTTTTAAATGATTTCTTGCTTGCCAAGATTTCCCACTTCAAGGTAAAAAAAATTTTTTCTGCTCTTTCTTTCCTCTCTTCCTTTTGAAACAGGATCTCACTGTGTAGTCAGTAGTCAGGCTGGCCTCAAAATTGTAGTAAGACTCCTCCCTGAGCCTCTCAAATCCTGGGATTACAGGAGTGTGCCAAAATACCCATCTGTATTTTATTACGGACTTTTGGAGGATTTTAAAGAAGTTTTTGACTGGAATTTAATCCACTGTTCCAGGATGAGTTAGTGATTAATCTAAAATTCTTCTGCTAAGAAATGTCAGTATCACTGTATATGAAGTACTTAACTATCATACTTGTAATCTGTCCCAAGACTTTTCTTTATCATTGAGCTGCCTATTCTAACACCAAAACTGTAATATTTAATTATTATAGTTTCATCATACATCTCAAAAATCTTAGTGTTTCTTATGATTAGTTTTCAGAGATTTTTTGTTTAATCGTCTGTTTACACTCTGAAATTATCCTTGAGGTATTCAATGAAATACAGTGAAACAGTAACTTTATATTGTCAGCTAACATTTCTTGAGTGCTTACCATGTACTAGGCACTAGGCTTTAGACTTTATATGTTTATATGCAGAATCTCACATACACACACACACACACACACACACACACACACACACTCCTCTTTCTCCTCTTCCTCTTTTTCCTTCTCTTCCTCTTTTCTCTTCCTCCCCACTCCTTTTTTTGGTGGAGATAGGTTCTTACCAAGTGACAGAATTGCCCAGGCTGGGATTGAACTTACTGTCATAGCATCCCAGTGTACCAGAATTACAGTTGTACACCACCATACCTGACTCAGAATCTCCCTTTGCAATTCCCTGCTGTCCAGCATGCTTTGGAAGATGCTTAAGGATGAGTTAGTCATGGCCCTTTGTGTTGTTTTTTCCTTTCTTTTGCTGTCTCTCCCTGAGATTTTCATACAGCCTGTTAAATCTTGACCAAGACTGGAAAATCCAGCACATGGCAGAGATGAAATAATGTAAATTTTACAACTGAAGTACAGTGTATACAGGGTGTGAGTGGTAGAAGACAACAGAGAGCACTAGAGCTCAGTGTTAGAGAGCTCATATTTCATCTAAAGAAAGCAGTTGCTATCTGTCTTATAGACTGTAGCTGTATGAAAATTTATAGACAAGTTTTAGCTTTCCCAATTTTTTAAGAGAAGCCAGAATTGTACCTATTTATATTTTGTCTCCTGCTGTTAAAATGTTGACTACTAATAAAACAAACTGAGTAAATAATAAATAAGTAAGCCTTTGAGCTACACCAGAATAAGTAAGTCTTTGGGCTACATGGTATCAGTTGTCCATGGGCCATCACATTGTTACTGCTGCTTTAGTGAACTTATAGGGCTAAGAGGAGTGTTGATAAGCCATTCATTATTTATAGCACAGGTGCTAGTTTTCAAACAGATCTGTGAACTATTCTGTGTTCTACAGGTGCTTACTGTGACATGAAGATGGTGATACATCTAGTCTAACAGAATTCACTTCAGGTGGAGAGATTGTCACAACCAGATTGTCCATTGGGCACTCAATTATTTAGGCCTTGTACTATGTTGATACCATTTGGAGATAGTACATTTGACACTCGAGGATATCTGTTTGCAGACTTTGATAAGCTCTTAATATTATAAAGGCTTTCTCTATATAATGTGTGGAAGTTATAGGGAATATTTTTAGTATACTACACCTGATAACATACTAAACACTATATAGATCATCAGTTTCTCTTGTCTGTGTAGAAGGCATTATTTCCTGTATTTTATAGATGAGGAAATGAAGATAGGCATCTGTAGCACCACTGTCTCCAACCTTTTTTCACCAGGGACTGGTTTCATGGAAGACAGGTTTTCCACAGATAGCAGGGCTGGTTAGTTGATTCAAAGGAGCTGACAACCTAGGTCCCTCACATGTGCAGTTTGGGCAGGGCATAGGCTCCTGTGAGCATCCAGTGCTACAGCTGACCTCACAGGAGGTGACGTGCAGGCAGTGATATGAATGACGGGGAGCAGTTGTCAATCCAGGGGAGGCTTTGTCTGCTCACCCACTTTCTGCTGTGCAACCCAGACCCTAACAGGACACAGTTGGTACCAATCCACTGCCCAGAGACTGAGGTCTCCTGTTGAGGAGACCACTGTGTGTGTGTTTCTGTATATTTATGTAACTCGCAGAAAATAAAATACGGTTTATTCTAGAGAACATTCACACTTCTTAAGTTTCTGTGTTTCATACTGTAAACTAAGACAAGTGATTATTTTAAAGAATAATTGATTTTTCCAATATACTCTTTGTGTAAGTTTTAAGAAGATTAACAATTCATAATACAAATGAAACCTGTGGAATAAATTTGATATTATGCCGTATCTCAGTTCATTTGGGTTCCTTTAACAAAAACCATAAACTAGGTAGCTTATAAACAACAGAAATTGATTTCTCATAATTCTAGAGGCTGAGAAGTCTAAGATAAAGCACTGAGAGATTTGAAATCTAATGAGGGCTGGTTCCGATTTCATACATGTTACCTGCTGACTATGTCTTCATATAGGGAAAGAGATAAGCTAGTTCTTTGGGTCCTCTTTTATAAGGACACTTACCCTGTTTAATTCACCTCCACCTCTTAATACTATCCTTTCAGTGATTAGGTCTCAGCATATGAATTAGCGTGGATAGCAGGTATTCAGACCATAGCACAGTCTTCCATGCCTCCCCCAAAATAAGGGAGAAATAATCATAGTTACCTTTTCTTCTACTTTATAAGGATCCACATGTAGAGTTGCCTGTATACATTTTTTCTACCATTGTTTTTTAGTTTTCCCTTATGGAGCCATTATGTAAATATTTTAAACTTCTAAGCAAAATTCTAGGTCCTTCTATGAAGAAAGGAAAGTGTGAAAATATGAAAGTATGCTCTCGGAATGGTGGCCAGAAGCCCTGACTAGCTGTGGCTTGACCTGCTGCCCTAATACATTTTGACCACATAACTAGTACTTCTTCTGCTCAGTTTTGTCATACAGAAGTACTGCTAAGGATCGCTGTGCTAGCAGGCATCCTGTTAAAAAGATTCCTGGCTAGTTGTCATCCTTCATCTTGCTTCTGAGGATCAAATAATTTCAAGCCTGTGTTCTATCTTATGCAGATGTTAGGTATCCATGGGCTAAGTGTTAGCCAGTCATCCCTCTCTGAGCAGTTTAACTCAGAATTAGGAGGGCTGTCTGGGAAGGTGGGTGCTCTCTCAACTAAGAAGCTTGCAGGAAACTGAGATAACAGCTGTCAGAAAAAGCCACAAAAGACCCAGAATTTTTTGAAAACCTTAGCATAAATCTATTTTAGACTAAGCAGTATAGAACAAAGGGAAATTTCTTTGGCCTGTGATGACCTGTAGCGCAGATTTCTTCCTTAGGAGGTCATCTTGACTTTTATGTATCAACACACCTTATCTTTTCTGTGCTAGAAATAAGTGAAAAAGGCTACAATATAATCTTTTTTTCAGATAAGCCGAGTACAAAGGCATTGGCCACAGATCTGTAGGGTGATTGTCTTAAGAAGGCTAAATTTCTCTTGATATCTTACTCTGGAACTGAGAGTGAATAAGAGGAACTATTGCTTCTTCATTCTTTGTCTACAAATATATAGGCTTCTGCTCTAAAAGAAGACGGAATAGGGAAAGGTGGGACAAAGAAAAAGATGTAATAGGAAGAATAATTCTCAGATGATTTTAAGATTGGAAGCATTGGGCCTTCTCAGCTGGTCCCATAGTGGCAGAGCCAGTGGGGTTATGTGAATCCTCTTGCTTCTGCCTCTTGTTTAAGGATGCTTATGGTGAAAGTGGAAAGGTTAAACAGCATACTTAATAGTGAGTTATTCCTCTTTTCAGGGGCTGGGAGACTGAGACCATTCTAGATGATTTATTTATTTATTTTTATTTATTTTTTTTAATTTTTTTTTCAAAGTTTTATTGATAAACAGATAGCAATGAGACAGTTTCAAATCCAATCGGAAGTACAGTTTCAACAAATAATACACTGCATATACTCTTCTTAGTGGTTAATTGCTGTACAAGAAGTGGACTTATGATCCTATTTACAAACACCATTAGAACAAATCATTCTATTCATTAAGAGAATGCAACTATATATCTATCCTAACCATTTGGAATACACACTTAGCTCAGTTCTTTAAGTGGCTGCTTCAACAAAGCAGTCAGGCCCAGGTTGCTGTGGTTCGATCCTCACAACTCAAGCCAGCAAACCTGCCCTGAAGGCATTCAGAGTAAAAAAAAAATAAAAACTTCTCCAAATACAGCTTCTCTTACAGAAATGGAACACCCATCTCTGATAAAACAAACAAAAAGGGGGATATAAATAAAGGACCTTTTTGTTGTGAAAAAATATAGGTATGTACAAGATAGTTAGGCTAGATATACAGCTACTTTCTCTTAGTTCAGTGAGAAGAAAGGTTTGTACTAATATTGTTTAGACAAGATATCATATCTACATCTTGTCCTCTGAATAAGTACTAAGAAGACAACAGTATGCAATGTATTGTAATTGTCCTACTAACCTGTTTTGAAACTGTTTCATTGCTATTTTATCTTTTTTTCTCATTAAAATATATAATAAACAACATCTGAAAAAATTGATCATTGGAATTTTGTTTTGGTTTCTGCTTATGTGATGCATTATCGATTAGCATATTGAACCATTCTGGATTTCCTGCTGCCTACTCGTTCATGCCTACTTGACCATCATATTTTTTTTTTGCATTCTGTTTGCTAATGTTTCATTGAGAATTTTGCATCATTGTTCACTGAAGAGATTGACTTCTTTTTTTTTTTTTTTGACATCAGTTATTTTATTTTAAAGAAAAAAAAATAAAAACAATGGTACAAAATCTCAAAACAAGATTTTAGGAGAGTAACAATTGTTAGAACATTGTGTATTGTTACTGCCAAAGTAGTTTCTCATATTACAAGATATAGGCAAAAAATAATAAATAAACAACGTAGATACAAATCTAAGAGATTGACTTCTAATGCTCTTTTTTGGCTGGATGCTAGTCTCTTTAGAATCAGAGTAATGGTAGCTTCCATGAATGAATTTGAAAGTAATTTTTCCCTTTCAATTTCATTGAGGAGTTTAATGAATATTGGCTTTAGATCTTTCTTGACATTCTTGCAGAATGCAGCAGTAAAGGTACCATATTTTATGGTTTATATTGTTGGTAAATTTTTCTTTTTGTTACTATTTCCATTTCATTTCTGGTAATTGTATTATCCAAGTTTCTTATATCTTCTTTTTTCAATTTTAGTAATTCATGTTTCTAAGAATCTATTTGTTCTGAGTTCTGCTATTTATCAGAGTACAAGTTTTCAAAGTAATTAGTAATGATTTTGTGAATTTCAGTAGTGTCTATTGTGATTTCACATTTTTCATTTCTAATTGCACTGATTTGAGCTTTCCTTTTTTTGAAAAGTTTGGCTAAGGTTTTTTGATTTCGTTGATTCTTTCAAAGAACTAGCTCTCAAGTTCATCAATTCTTTGTAGTTTTTAGTTTCAGTTTCATCAGTTTCTGCTCTGAATTTTATAATTTCTTTCCTTGTGCTAGGTTTAAATTTAGATTGTTATTGCTTTTCTAGGATTTTTGAGGTACATTTTCATGGAATTTAACTGGACTCATACTTTTTTTTCTGATATGGGTATTCATAGCTATAAATTTCTCTTTTAAAACTCCTTTTATTGTGTCTCATAGGTTCTGGTAAGTTTATAGGCATTGCTGTTTGATTCCATGAACTGTATGATTTATTCCCTGATTTCTGCTGTGACCTGTTGATTATTGAAGAGTTTATTGTTTAGTTTCAGTGTGTTTGTATAATTTCTGTAGATTTTGCCATTGTTTTCCAGTTTCATTACATTATTATCTGATAATATGCATGGGATGATTTTAATTCTTTTCTGGTTACTTAAGCATGCTTTGTGGCCTTGAATATGATTTATTTTGGAGAAAGTTCAATGTACTGCTGAGCACAATGTGTATTTTGTTATTGTGTGGAATACTCTTTAAGCAGCTGTTAAATCTACTTGTTTAAATATTTGATATACTGATATTTCTTTATTGACTTTTTAATCTAATTGATTTATCAACTTGTGACAGTGGGTTTCTGAGTTTCCATAATATAATTGATATGATGTTCATCTGATATTTTATGCCTAGTAGTATTTGTTTTATGTAACTGAGTGTGCTGGTGTTTGCTGCATGTTTACAATTGTCCTCTTTTTTCTTTTGCATTGTTCCCTTAACTAATATATAGTTTCCTTCTTCACATGATCAGTTTTAGCTTAAAGCCTATTTTATATTAAAATAGGATAGCTATTCCTATTTCTTTTTTGATTGACATTTTATGGAATATTGTCTTCCATCTTTTGTTGTTTATGAATTTCTTTTTATATAAATATTTACTTGTATAAAACATACCACTGGATTTTGTTTCTTGACCCATTCTGCCATTCTGCATCTTCTGATTGGGGAATTGGATGCATTTCAATTGCAAGCTATTATTGAAATGGATTAGCTTATTACTCTAGTTTCATTCTTTTTCTTTTTTTTTTTTTTTTTCTAGATGATTTAAATGGGTTGTCTGATTTACTTGATTCCTGACACTAATTTTTTTCACATTAGGATGGATCTCATAATCAATAAAGTTAATATAGTATAGTGTTTTTACCTTGAAAACTTATCAATAACAGGTCACATTTTGATCACATTTTAGAATGTGAGAGGTCAGGTCCTTCTCTGCAGGGGAATTATAGTCCAGATGAGTGAAGATTTTAATCAGTTAAATTGTCAAACTAAAGACTTATAGTGAAAGACATTGAGAGACTGGCAGTTGTGGAGGAAGTTAATAAAACTTGAAAGCAAATGTGTTTTGTATTTCACAAAGCAGAAGGTGAGTTCATAGACTAAATGGGCAGGTACTGACCACAGGCAGTACTCCTGGACAAAGGGTAGCAAATTTTCTTCTGTAAAGGACAGAATGTAAGTATTTTGGCTTTATGGGCTATCTGGTCTCTCACAGCTATTCATTTCTGATATTGTAGCATGAAAGTGACCATTGACAATATATAAACAAATAAGCAGGGTTGTGTTCCAGGAAAACCTTATATACTGAGGTGTCATCAGACCAGGTATGGCCAAAAGGTGATAGTTTGGCTGTCCCTGCTGTAGAATAAATCGTTAAGTGATCATCTTTGTGAGTGTTTAGGGAACATTGGAAACTAGGAACCATTCTGTGTTCTTTGAGGGTAGGTCTGACTAGGACAGTTCTTCTCCATTATGTTTTAGCAGCGCTATTGTTATACAAGATCAAAAGTATAGTTTATTTTTACATCATAGAGGTGTTCTATAGAGTTTTTCAAAAGGAATTTTTTTATAGAAGGTGGAAAAATGTGGACCATCGCAGTTAACTGTTTGGTTCCCGCTGTATTTTAACTGATATAAGCTCACAATATAAGGGACACCAAATAGCTAATGAGTGCCAACAGAAGAGTTTAATAGTATTATTTCTTAAAAATATTTTATATTAGCTTTTGATATAAAAGACCTTTTAACATAGTATAGTAAATTCCTCACTTACATGAAATACTATATATTAAAGTCACACAATATTTCCCGAAGAATGCTGTAATTTCCTACTGCTCCATCCCTGAAAAAAGTTTAAGAAGTATAGGTAGCAAGCTATCCAGTACTGTTCTTTCCTTGATACTTAAATGTTTTTAGTCAATTTGATCATAAATGGCAAATTAAATTTTGATAACTCAGACTGTTTCTTCATACCAAGCTCCTAATAACTAACAAGCATATGATTAAAAGGTTCATAAATTGAAGATCATCTCTTGTAGACTCCATATTTAAAGCTTTATAGACAACACGTAAAGAGCCCTATTCAGTTTTCCAGAAATTACAACATTTTTGCCTACAGAAGTGATTTGTGTCAACACTAAACCAAAAATTCTAGAGACCAAAGTTTTAGTCACAAAGGCACTTCTCTTCCTAAGATTACATTTCTCAGAGAACAGCAGTGCTAGTCTAGAATGTCATGAAAAAAAGTCTATTACTAGTGGTTCAATGAATACAAGGGCCAATAAAGCAGGTCTCAGTATTAGAAGAGGCAGAAAACCCAACTAAGTATACCCTAAATGAAGGAGGGAGAAGGGGACGATTACTAGCAGTTTATATAGCTTTTGTACCTGAGAAGTCCAGAAAGTGGGCTAGTTAGTTCTTCAGCTTTCTTGGGGATGCAAATACTGTCACCAAGTTCAAGTACCTAGTTTCTCTTGGCTTGTCTTCTGTGTGTTGGCTTTAGCCTTGGTTTCATACTACCTTCAGAAATGTTATGTTTTTAAAATAGCTATGCCCAGGAGGTAGGAGGATTACTGCAAGTTGGAGGCCAAACTGGGTTACATAGTGAACTCCAGGCCATCCTGAGCTACGCAGCAGGACCCTGTCTCAAAAATTAAAAAAAAAAAAAAGCTGTACTCACTAAAGCTCTTTCTTGGGGGAAATACTTTCATTGGCTCTGATTGGTTATGTACCAATACCTGAACCAATTATCATGGCCAAGTGGGTAAAGCATGTTGATTAGCTCACATCAATGAAGATTCACCCCCAGAGCTAAAATCAGTGTCATCCCCAAGCTAATTGGGAAGAGTTACTTTATAAAGGAGATTTGGAATCATGTTTCTAGGAAGAAAGAGGTATAAAATGCCATGCAATGAATGACAATAAGACATGAGAAAAAGCAACCAAAAGAAGCCACTAAGGATTTAGTGGGTGTTTCAGATACTGCAGGCCAGCAATACAATGTCCACATTATCTCCACTTTACATGTATTAGTGATATTCATAATCATGAACCTAAGACATTTAAGAAATACTAACTTGCTTGATTTCCTAAGACAGAGAAGAAGTTAATGAGATTGGGAAGATTTGTGTGTGTTAACAGTATTTTGTTTTTAGGGGCCGGGGAGATGGCTCAATGAAATAAGCGCTTCCCTGGCAAGTGCAAGGGTCTGAGTTCAATTCCCGGTTCTGAAAAAAAATAAAAAGAAAAAGAAAAAAAAACAACAGTATTTTGTTTTTATTAGTATATAGCTATAATGCATAATTGCATTCATCTTGGGGAATTGGTACATATAAATAAAGCATCAGTTTTTATTTCCCCTTACCCTCCCGTCTTTCCCCATCCCTAGAGCCTCTTCCCTTCTCCACAAAGATTCTCTTCTATTTTCTTTTATTTTGCTCTTTGAATTAAGTATATCTTGGATTTCTCATGTAAGAGAAACCTTGTGATATTTAACCTTTTATGTCTTAATTTATTTCATTTAGCTTTATGGTCTCAAGAGTCATCCACTTTCCTATAAATTACTCAGATTTATCTTTCTCATTGGCTGGGTAGTTCTCCACTGCATGTATATACTCTGCATTTTCTTTATTAATCTGTTGATGGGTCTAGGGGCTGCTCCCAGGATCTAGCTGTTATGAATTGTGCTGCTATAAGTATGGGTGTGCATGTGTCACTGTCATATGATGCCTTTAATACTTTCAGGATAGTAAAAAATTTATTTTTCTTTGTCTTTAGTATCTATTTGGACCTTATTAAAGTCATGAGTTTGACCTTAAAATATTCACAGAATCGATGTTTTAATTATGCATGGTTTACGTCTTTAAAAGTTAGTTTACTGATAAAAAGGCTACTTTCGCTTTTGTCTAGAATGCATACACAGCCACAGCTATCAACAGCACCAACTTCTGCACCTCAGCAAAGGACGCCTTTGTCATTCTGGTGGAGAATGCGTTGCGAGTAGCTGCCATCAACACAGTGGGAGACTTCATGTTATTCCTAGGCAAGGTGAGACCACAAGTGCTGTCTGAGACGAGTACACTCTGTAAGTTGTGCCCTTCAGTTTTAAACATGTGTAAGTCACCAAAAAAGTAAAAGTAATTTTACGTATAGCAAACATTTGCAAAGCTTTTCATAATGGTCGGATATTTTTCTGTATTCTTTCCATATATTATGTTTATTTAATCCCTCAAAAAAGAAATTTATATCATAAGGTAAATTCTGTTATTCTCCAAGAAAATAAGAAAACTGAGGCACACGAGATGGAGTAATTTGTCCATTTTCTCCTTACATACTTTTTTCTTTACATATTTTCAACTGTAAACATTTAGATAAAGTCTGTGTAGTGACTAGGGGTAGTACTACATCTGGAGCCTCATTTCTTGGCTTCCTCATGTAAATCCTGGCTCTATTACTTACTAGTAAGCTGTGAAACCTGAGACAGATTACAGAATCTCTTTGTGCCTCCATTTGTTCTTTTGTAAAATTAGAATACTAATACAGCCAAACCCCAAGATGCTGTGACAGACTGGTTACTAGTCTATAGGATAGTACATACCATAATATGTTTTAATGAATGTTAGTTGCTGTTGATTTTTTATGCGGCGGGGGAAGGGGGGTGGCGCTCAGGATACCTTCAGGGCCGGTCTGGTTTGGCTTGAGAATGGAGGGATCGAACCACAGCATCCTGAGCCTGACTGCTTTGTTTCAGCAGGCACTTAAACACCTGACCTAATGGGCAGGTCCCCTGCTATTGATTTTAAATCCTTTTAAAATAGAGCTGGGCTGAGATGCTGCTCATTGGTCTACCATTGATAAAGCCCTGGGCTCAATCCCTAGCCCTACAGAAATATCTAAATAAAATGAAATAAAATAGAGCTGTTAGGGAATAATACTTCTATGTCCACAGAAGTTTCTGAGACTATTATTCTATACTATTAAAATCTACAAAATAATAAGTAGCATTATAATTTGACTATACCTTCATTTCATACCATAAAGTACTCAGAAAATAAGAAAACTGATAAGCAGAGAGCAAGATGTAGCACCACCACTTCAACCTACGTTTATTACGTTCCTTTATGGTGTTATTTCACGGGCTTGTGTTTCTGTAGTATAACAACCATATGATGTGTTTGCTGTGTAGACGGGGCTGACCGCACACGCAATCCTCCTGCCTTCACTTCCGAAGTGTCGGGATTACAGCTTATACCCCCATGCCTGGTTTAAACTGTTTCTTATTACCAAGTTTATAGTATGATAAAGAAATGTGTATATTTAGTAAATGAAAAAGCTGAGTAAAACTACTAAACTATCACAATACTATTTAAAAATGTACACATAAGGACTGAGATGTAGCTCAATGGCAGAGCATCTCCTTAGCATGTATTCAATGCCTAGCACCACCACAAAGTTAATTAACTAAAATGTGCCAAAGAAAATAATGAAAACTGGTATCTTAAAATGTTAATAATGACTGCCTTTCACTATTCAAAGTATGGATGGTTCCAAGCCCACTCCCTACTTTATCATTATAAGATAATGTTCTCTATATTGAGAATGTTTTCTTTTTATAATGAAAAATGTACAGATGATAAAATGCAATTTTTTTAATTGACTTGAATTTTTCAGCAGTCTAGTCACCTGTCAATTTTTTCCCTTACATTTATCGCATTCTTTTATTCATTCAACAGATATTTTTGAAGTATTTAATAATAATGTGCCATTATACACTAGTCCACAAATAAAATTTAAAGCCAATGGAAAAGGCAACTTTATAGCCCTCTTCTCACTTGGTATTATGTTAATGAGTATTTCCAGTTTTGCTAAAAATTTTGTAAACATGTGTTTACATTTATTATATCATTCAATCAGTCACCTGGTTTGTTTTATTTTTATAGTTGATCTTTTCTAATGTTTTTAATATTCTGAGGTATACTGCTATATACCTGCTCAACTTTCTTGGATAAATCCTTATTCATATTAACCATGGCTTACTTCAGTCCTAGAATCCTAAAAATGCAATTAGTGTCCTTGATATATATTGTCAAATTGTTTCTCAAAAGATGTATTTTTAATAACAATACTCCCCTAAAGAGGGGAGGGAAAGGAAAGGAAGGAGAAAAAAAATTAAGATGTGTTATGTGCATGTGCCAATTCTCTACCATGAATGCAATAATTACGTACTGTGTACATGTACTAGTAATTTTTTAAAGTAATAATATTACTAAAAGTCACTGTAAAACTATAAAAGATAATTTTTAGGGGAACTAATTTATTTATTTATTTTTAATAATTGAGAGCAATGAGACAGTTTCAAAACCAATCAGTAGGACAGTTTCAATAATAATAAATGCCTTATATTGTTGTCTCAGTGGTTATTCATTGTATAAGATGCAGATATGGCATCCTGTCTACAAACACTATTTGAATAAATCTTATTCATTGAATTAAGAAAATGTAGCTGTATATCTATCCTAACTTGAATATACCAATACAAAATGGTCATTTATTTGGATCCCCTTTTTTGTTTAGTTTTGTCAGAGAAAGGTATTCCATTGTCACTTAAATATTGTAGGTGTGTGGATTCAGCAAAATATTCCAATATAGTCCAGTAGTCCATAATAGTAGTGGGTCATCCGCAGGACTGGCAGTGTCAGAAGTTGTTGACCTGAGCCCTTTATAGCCCAACATGGCTTCACCCCTTATACCTCGTTTATAAAAGATAATTTTAAAAATAAGAAACTCAAAAGGAGATTAAAGGAAAATAATATGTTCTAGGTTTCTAACATTGAAGATTCCCTTTCTTGGAAATATAGTTCTGATCATAAACCAGTAAATCTTTTGAAGGGAGTTTCTTTTATTACAGTTGAATAGCTGCTAATGTGCAGAAGTAGTTTGTGTGTTGGTAGTCATGGGAAACATAAAAGACAACATCAGGACCTGTTGATGCAGGCAGCAGTCTGAGTGAATCTTGAAGGAATTATGCTGATTGAGAAAAACACATTCTCAGAAGATTAATACTGTATGATTTCATTTGTATAAAATTTTTGAAAAATAACATGGAAACAGATTTGTGGTTGCTCATTTAGTGATGGAGGTGGGAGTAAGTGGAGATAACTATAAAAAGTCAAAGTGAAAGATCCTTATAAAGATCCTTGAGCCTTGATTTGTCAGCAGCAATATCCTTTTTGTGATGTTGTACTATAGTTTTACAGGATGTTACCATTGAAAGGAACTGAGTAAGGGATACCTACAACTACTATTTTCTTACACTACATGTGAGTTTGTAATTGCCTCAGACTTTAAAATTAAGTTATGAAAGCCTTGAAACTCAAAAAAAGAAAAAGAAAACAAAAACAGATAATTTCGTAAGTTTAATTTATGTGGAGCCACAGTAGTTTTTAATGAATGATGAATTTGATTTGGAAGGGACCATAGCTCCTCTAGTTTATTAATCTCTGACCTGTAATCACAGATATATAGGGTCCTAAAGAATAAGAATAGAGACTTACAATCTTCAAGAGTTTTTAAGTCCAAAAGTTACTGATATTTACCCTAATAAAGCAGTCTTGCCCAAAGACCTAAATCTCAGTTTCTTCTGTATGACTGTTAGTGGAGTTTGGGGTACCAGAGTCTCCTCTAGAGATGGTTTTCTAAGTTCTTTCTAAACAAAGAATTGGTTGAGACAAGTATAAATGGTAGCAATGTTTTACATTTATTTAAGGTAGGAAAATAAAAGGCTCTGTACAGTGAATTTGGGCCAAGTGAAAGTAGGAAAAGAGGTACACCCAACAGAATGAGGGGAATGGTTGTGAAAGAATAGAGTAGTGGGAGCTGGGATATAGCTCATCAGCACAGTGCCTGCCAGGCAAGTGCTGCAAGGTCCATTCCCAGTACAAAAAAAAAATAGAACACAGTAGTGGAGAGCTCACTGGGGACTGTGCTTTTTGTTTGTGCCACCCCTGAAGTTGACGTCAGGTCTTGGCCATCCTGTTGGAAACCTGCTGGAATTCTTGTGAGAAGTCTGTGCACAGAGCTTTGGAACTGTTCAGCGCATGTGTCCTGGAACTTTGTAGTTAACAGATTAGCCTGATTTCCCAGGTAGTTTTTTGTTGTTGTTTGGTTTTTTTTTTTTTTTTTTTTTTGAATTTAGGACAGGGTGTACAGGGTCTCTCTACATAGATTGGACTAGTAGTGATTTTCCTGTTTTCAGCCTCCCAAGCGCTGGGATTACAGGCGCACGCCACCACGCCCAGTCTCAATTACCATCTCAGTGTTCCCCGGGGGACAGGTCCGGCACAACATGGGGATCAAACCCCAGTTGCTGTGCTCGGCCAAAGCAGGCGCTTTAGTCCACTGAGCTATCTGGCTGACCCATTCCCAGGTAGTCTTAGCCATACCCTGGCTGCTTGCATCAAAGCTACAGACACTACTTGCTTGATGGCCCACCTCTTTAACCACTATTCGAACTTAACACTGAGGCACATTGTGCAGACTGACAAATTGCTGCTTGGATTTCTGACCCAATTTGTTGTTGAACAGTTCTGTACATCTTGTTTAGAGAACCTCAGTGTCTTTTTTTGTGTATGTATGTACAGTATACCCTGTAAATGTGCTAAATTCTTGCTGAATATACTGTATGGTGCAGTACTGTAGTTTTATGTTGTTATGTATTACAGTACTGCATGTAGCAGTTATGCAAATAAAAGCAAAGTTATCAAGTTGGAGTTTCCTTTGACCATTTCTTTGTTCTGAATATTGTAATGTACATAGTTTATGCAGTTCCTCATTTAGTGACCAATTTGTGTAACAGCCCACTCCTCAGAACTTGGTCATTAAATGAGTGTATTTTTCCTCTGTTTGCCATTAACTTTTCTCACAATAATTATCTTTCCTAATAATATTTGACTTAGACTAATAAAGTTAGAATATGAATTATTGCCCATAAGTAATGTTTTAGTGGTAAGCAAAATCATTCAAAATACAGAACCCACAGGAAAGTCAAGTCATTAATGGAGGACTTAAAAGTGGGGGAGGGGGGGAAGGAAAGGTAAACTATTGCCCAGCATTAAATTCAGTGTTTCAAAATCTTGATTTCAATCATCAGTTGCATTATTATGTCTCATTTAATGATGGAAAAACAGGCTCAGAAAGCAATTAATTTGCTTAGAGTCACAAATTAAGTATTAACTCTACAAGCCAGGTGTGGTGCACACTTGTAATCCCAGGACTTGAGAGGCTGAGACAAGAGGATCACCATGAGTTCAAGACCAGCCTAAACTATGTAGCAAGACCCTTTCTCAAAAAAAAAAAAAAAGAGGAGGAGAAGGAGGAGGAAGAGGAGGGGGAAGAGGAAGAGGAAGAAGAAAAGAAAGACAGACAGACAATGGGCGGCATGACATGCAAGCCCTGCCCCCAGGAGGGCACGCGGAAATGGCAATTGAGACTGGGCGTGGTGGTGCGCACCTGTAATCCCAGTGCTTGGGAGGCTGAAAACAGGAGGATCACTACAAGCCCAATCTGTGTAGTGAGACCCTGTAATCCCTGTACTGAACAGATAAAAAAAAAACCCTAAATATTAACTATAATTCAAGTCTCCACCTTTGAGATTCCCAAATTAGCATCTTTTTTTCTTGCTTTTTACATCCTGCCCTGTTTGTATCTTTTCTACTGTATCTCCATTTATTCTCCAGAACAGAAGCATCTAAACTTTTAAAATCACACATTATTAGTATAAAGCTTGAGCTCAATTCCCCAATATATTTCTTTATGAATTACACACGCACACACACACACACACACACACACACACAGCTTTTACTAATCTGTGCATTATAAAACACACACCAGAAAAAGAAGTTTAAAAATGTATGCAAAATAGAAATGAAAGTCCCAGGTAGCCCTGTTGAGCAATGCCCAGGGCAGTGGTGGTGAACCTGTGGCATGCATGTGAGGGCAGGCACACAGGGTCTGTCAGCAGGTGAGTCAAGTCATGCCAGCAGCTAATCATTAGATAACAAGATTTTGTTGTTGTTGTTTTTTTCCTAACCTGAGTATTCAGGTTTAATTGCAGCATTGGCACTTTGCAATAAATAAGTGGGTTTGGGGTTGCAGTCTGTAAAAGATTTGCCATCTCTAGAGTATGTATATCCCATCATAGAGATTTTTTTTTAAATCTAAACCAGTATTTCTTGAGATGAAGACTGTGGACGGTTTTTAATACCTAAGAATACTTTTAAAATGTATGTTACTGGGCTTCATTTTAGAGCCAAACATCTGTTGAGAACCACAAGTGTTTGCCCTGCTAGAGTAAATGTATGACACCCTCTCATTACAATTGGGTGTAATTGTTATATTTCTTTGACCTTTTTTGGCCAAGCACTAGTTCTTGAAGTTGTTTCTCATATAATACAACATCCAGCTTTCCATCTCAACAATTTTTTTTATCTCAACATCCACTTTGTTTGGACTATACCTTGTTTCTGTAATTGAGTTTAATGTTTTAAGTCTGATTTAGTTTTTAGTCGCATGATGAGTACATACAGAACTCCAGCTCTACCATGGAATAGATGTATAAAATTTGAAGACAGTTACCAGAACCTTTTGTAAATTGAAACTACAAGAGTGAAAGAAAGTGGAGATCACTGTAGAAAATAAGCTGTTATAAAAGATGATTCATGAGTACTATAGTGCCACAAAAATGGTACAGGAAGCCTTCCAAAGCTTGGGGATACCCAATGTTGCTCCATCAAAGCATCTGGGAGAGAAATCAGTGTATAGTTGAACCAGTATATCGAGTGCAGTATAACTCATGGTTAAGATAATAGTTAATGAACTGCTATGATGGTGATAAATAGTGGGGGAGGATGCAGAATTCTGCTTGTCCTAGATGCTAAATTAAAAAAAAAAAGTGACTGTTATTCTAGAATACTCTTTCTTTTTTAATTTAAATCCTGTTCCTTGGTTTAGTAAAGGATGGAGGGATAGTGTACCTAGGATTCTGTGTAAACCGTTGTGTTCTGTGTCAGTGTACAAGTGTAGCTGGATTTTTACCTGGAAGGAGCATTGGAGTTGCCATCGTAAGACTGTTACTTAAGTGGAAGCTGTTTTCTTTAGTGTACCTTGCTAGGTTGGCTAGGACCTCTGAACATGTTTTCCAGTCTCTGAAATGGAGGTGATAACGTCTGTATAAATCGTTTATAAGGTTTTTGAAAAGCTAATGTAAAACAGCAGTTTTGCAATGAGGAAGGTGAGAAAATAGAGAAACAAGGAAGGAGGATTAAAAAAGGATTAAGATGTGTTACATACATGTGCCAGCTCCTCACAAAGAATGTCATTATAGTGTACTACAGATATTCACTGATAAAAAATTTAAGAACTGAGAAGCAATAAATTTTAAAGCCACTGCATATGAGATGATGAAGCATCACAGTTGATGGTCCTTAATAATTGTCTATTATTTTAATATAGATTTTTTTTGCCAACCCTTTCAGAAAGTTTAAATCTGTGAACTGTCACAGAAATTTTTAAAATTTTATTGCATAGGGCCGGGGAGATGGCTCAGTGGAATAAGTGCTTCTCTGGCAAGCGAAGGGCCTGAGTTCAATCCCCGCTTCTGGGGAAAAAAAAAAAAAAAAAAACTTATTGCATAATCTGTATGAAATAACAAATGAAACACAGGAAAAATTCTAAGAATAAAGATGTTCATTATTATAGGTATCTGAGAATACAAATCTCTGATAGTAGAATGGTTAAATTTTAGATCTCCCGTAAGATTAAATTATTTGCTGAATAAGTGTTTATGAAGCATTTATGATACTATATTAGTGAAGCACTTTTAATTATTTGTGCAGTGTTTTTCTAAGTGCTAAGAGCACATGTAAATTTTTGCTCAAATATGCATAAATTTACCTTAAAAATTACTACAAAGTCTAAATATGTGAGGTTTTCAGGCATGGTATAACATTGGAATATATGATTTTCTTCCATGTAAACTAGAATCATAAAGTATGATTTTCTAGGCTTATATTATATGACAGATGATACAACTGTGCACATGGGTACATTTTGATTATACTCAATTTGAAATTCAATGACTATTTATAGCTGTCATTTATAAATAGTGCAGAGTATTTCAAGTCTGCAGATGGTAGACTGTTAACCATGGTCTTTGCTCCCTCTGCGCTAGGTGCTGATCGTCTGCAGCACGGGCTTGGCTGGGATCATGCTGCTCAACTACCAGCAGGATTACACCGTGTGGGTGCTGCCTCTGATTATCGTCTGCCTCTTTGCTTTCCTGGTCGCTCACTGCTTCCTGTCCATTTACGAAATGGTAGTGGATGTATTATTCTTGTGTTTTGCCATTGATACAAAGTACAATGATGGGAGCCCTGGAAGAGAGTTCTATATGGATAAAGTGCTAATGGTAGGTACTTTAAATACCCTCTACTACCTGAAAAATAAAAATTCTAATAAAAGTATTTTGCTAAGCTTTCTTTATATTAAATTTTCCATCATGTGCAACAGTAACTCCAAATTAAGCCAGTAGCACTCACTCCTGAATGAAGTTAATTTCTGGGAAAGCAGGAAGAGGGTTCTTTTGGAACATGGAGCATTTCAGACCCACCCAGGTGGAGCAGTACTCATTAGTTGTCCCTAATACACAGTTCCACCCTGTTGCCCTTCTCTCTGCAGCTACACAAATTCTCATGCACTTCTAAGAATCCATTTGTAGGGGGTGTGTTCTGGGAATGGAACCAGGACTTCTGCATTTATTTTGAGACAGAGTTTTGCTTAAGTAGTTCAGATAGGTCTCGAAGTTGAGACCTCCTGCCTCAGCCTCCCAGAGTACTGGGGTGACAGGCATGCACCGCTATGTCCAGCTGGAGTGAGTTCCAAAAGTACTCTCTCACCCTTGAATTGGAGCATCAAGCCACTGACATTCTAAGCTCCTTTTCCTGAAATGATACTTAAAGACAAAAATTCTTCTTCTCAGATCTTAATGCCTACTTTCCTCTTCCACAACCTTTGCAAATGCTACTTCTGTCAACTATAAAATTCATTGTAAGTATGCTGTGCCAAATTGAAGGCATTTCCTACTGAGTGTACATAGCAGACGCATAACTGATAGATTGTTTTATGTTTTGGGTTTTTTTGTTTATACAGAAACATTTATTTTATCTTTATGCTCATCTGCATATCTAGATTTAAAGTTACAATTTTTAGTAGAAGCTGAATCATGCATATTCAGATGTTCATTATATTATTCTTCATGTTTTATGTTTTCATATTAGTCCATTAGTCTTTACGTAGATATTATTCGAGTTTATGGTTTTTGTGCTGTCCTATGTGAGAACCATAATTAAAATTTTTAAACAACTTTAAAACTACATTATACTTGTTTATTTGTTTACATCAAGGTTAAATGATACCAAATTAAAAGTGCTTTTTAATGAAATATTTTGTTACTAAGCAGTGAAATATCCACATATTGAGAATAGATAATATAGAAAACTAAATATACTTTGAGATAATACATCATTTTCTAGAAGTGTGATTTTTCAGTTAAATGTGAAATACGTATTAACGAATGAGCTAGATTTTTTTAATAGTAAGAATTCTAAATAATGTAGCCAATCTCTTTGGCATTGATTATCTCTTTGAAAGTTTGAGAGCATCATGAGCTATCTATTTTGGACATTTTCATAATTCTGAATTAATACTATCTGGTTTCATGATATTTGATTTGTGAGTGTAGCATCTTTCTGTGATTAAAATATTTGGAAGAAGAGTTTGTTTTTGTTTTTTAAGTCACTGATCAATAGCAGAGTAACAATAGTTATTCCATCTGTGAGAATGACAAGGATATTTATTAAAGTGTTTCTTAATCTTCAACAGAATAGAAATTTTCTATTATTTGGGCATATGTCCAGTTTAACTGCTGACCATAGGTTCCCTTTGACACTCCTGTCTTCCTGTTCTCTGTCAAGACCAGACAGACATTAAGAACGATAAAATAGGTTGTTGTTTGAGTTTAAAAAAAAAATTCATGCTTAGTAGTACTAAATTAATGCTTTTACTTTCAAGGTTTTTAAAGTAGAGGTGTAAAATAAAATGTTCTTTTTAAAATTAAATTTGATATGGGAGAATAAAATAGTATTTTAAGGATGGAGAAATAGTTTCTTAAAATATTAGACAATTTTATTGGGGAGATAGCTCAGTAGAATAAGCACTTGCCTGGCAAGCGCAAGGGCCTGAGTTCAATCCCAGGTTCCACCAAAAAATATAAAATATTAGACAATTTTTTCTTCTGGGAAAAATTAGCATTATCTCTGGGAGCCTTAGTGACATTGTCACAATCAATGGATGGACAGAAGATTTCACATTAGAGAACTACAGTCCATCCCACAAATGTAGCAGTTCCTATTGATGATACTCAATATTATTTACTATTATATTTTCAGTCAGTTCATATACGGAGATGGAGTCAGATGTAAATGTAAGCCCGGCCTGCTGGCTCACATCTATAATTCCAGCACTTTGGGTAGTTGAGGCAAGAGGACTTCAGATTCTTTAAGCCCAGCCTGGGCAACTGAGCAAGTTAGTGAGATGTGTGTCAAAAAAATTTTTTTCAAAATTTTAAAATGAACTAAAAAAGGGTTGGGAATGTAGCTCTGTGTGAAGGCCCTGGGTTCATTCCCCAGTACCTTCGAATGAATAATGAGTGAACATTCCTTAGAATTCATCTGCCAGCTGAAATCTGAAAAGACCTAGGAATTTATGCTTTGTGGTTCAATTCATATTTTGCAGGAATTTGTGGAAAACAGTAGGAAAGCAATGAAAGAAGCTGGTAAGGGAGGCGTTGCTGATGCCAGAGAGCTAAAGCCGATGGTAGGTGGAGATGAGGAGGCAGCCAGCCTCCAAGAATTTCACTTTCACTTCCTCTCTCTCTCTGTTTTCACCGACTACACTTCTTCTGGAGACGCTTTTGTTGTCTGTATCACTCAGGACATGCTGCTCTTTCTGTTTGTGTGCTTACCCATCACTTGGATGGCAGAGTTCTTGTCACAGCTGAGACCACCTTCTGTAAAAGTAAGCTGAAAGGAACAACATTTTCACTGGGGTGTAGGGAATTAGGGAGTTATAGTTCCATCTCTATGGTGAAATTGCTGTTCCCCATTTTTTTTATCTGTCAGTGTTTAGTTTTTATCTGACTCAATATTTGATGTTTATCATTTTGGAAGGTGAAATAGCAATTCCTTTCAACTTGCTAATGTTTGTATTCTTCCTTTTTTTAAAATATTGTTCTGTTTACATTGCTATCTTTTCAACCTTTGGTGACTTTTCTTCTGTTGCCTAAATTGTACTTTATTTCATCAGCTATTTCTCTGTGGCAGTCACAGGGTTTTTTCAATCAACACCCACACTCCATCTCTGTGAGACCACCTAGTCTATTCTCAGCTTGCTTGTGAACAGGAAAATTTCCCTTGTCAATTATTCATTTAATATTAATTTAATGTTAATTTAGTCAACTTTCATTTAAAAAAAAATCAGATCAGTTTAAGAGAATCCTGGGTTGTTTTCCTCTAGATATTTTCATTGCAACATAACAGATGTGTATAGCATATATTGATTTAATTAAGACTTCAGTGGCAGTGCTGCCAGCTTATGGGACTTGGAGAAATGAGGACGTTCTCGTAATGCTTGGCTGTCCTCGTTGTTGAGGAAATAGAGATCCCAAACCTAACATTTAAGAGGACATGCTGTACATAAAATCTTAAAATATAAACTTGCCTTTCCCACCTTTTCTGTCTTTCCATTGATTGAAACTTCCACTGAATCATTCTTTAGTAATAAACATTTAAAGGGGGGAAAAGTTAAAACCTTGCTAACTTGGCCATACACTGGCATGTGTTTCTATATTATTCTTTAGTAAATGGTATACAAGTTGTGGTAGACCAGAATACAAGCATTTCTTCCTTAGCTACACCCTAATTTATCTGAACTATAATCATAGAAAATTATCCCAGTCATATGGAATTGTACTGGAAGCCAAACATTTTAGGAAGTTTTTCTAATGGTATTTTCGGTTTTAATGCATTACAATCTTCATTCAACTTTTGCTTCTGTCTTATGTTTACCAATTCATTGCTTATTGGAAAGAATTGTTTGCTATATGCCAAAATACATTTTTCATGTGCACAGTTCTACTGCTTTAGACATTAAACCATTCTGTCCCTAAGAATACCTTAAGTGGTTGAAAATTCCCCAGAAGAGAGGTGTAAAGTCTCATTTAAATGAGAGCTTTATTTATTTTTTTCTATTTTTTTAAATTGAGAGACAAATAGCAATGAGACAGTTCCAAAACTAATTAATAGGACAGTTTCAGTAATTAATACATTATACATTGTTATCTTCCTAGTGGTTATCCGTAGTACAAGATGCAGACAGAACATCCTTTCCAAACACTGTTAGTACAAATCTTTCTTCTCATTTAATTAAGCGAAAGTAGCTGTATATCTATCCTAACTGTTCTGCATATACAGATACAAAATGGTCCTTTATATCCCCTTTTTTTGTTTAGTCCTGTCAGAGATGGGTATTCCATTGGCATCTAAATACTATAGGTGCGTGAATTCAGCAAAACAATCCAACACAGTCCAGCAGTCCATAATAGGAGTGGGTTATCCACAGAAGTTGTTGACTTGAGCCTTTCACAGCTCAGCATATTAGTATGGCTTTACTTTATATAGCACATTTTTATACCTTTCTGCTGGATGGTTAAGACCAAGATAAAGCAAGACCTATATAACAAGAAATGTAACTTCTGTATCTGATAACATCAGTTAAGTCCCCTCAAGATTTATCCTGTAACCCTGTACCACAGTTTGCAGATCCTTTGTGAGTATCAGCCATGTGGATGAGTCACGGCCATTGCTTGACCAATTTAAGAGCTTTATTTTTTAAGCACTCAGTACCTTACCTTCCTCCTCCTTTCATAGTATGCATGATCAGAATTGGCCCCTGCTGTCACTCACCATCCTCTGTGTCAGAAAATTATCTGAAGAATTTCCCTGAAGTTTGGGAATTAGTCAAATTTAGAATTGTTTATTTGTATTTGCATGTGTTATTCTGTTAGGTAGAAGTGCTGTAACAGAGCACCATGCCTGTCTTGCAATATGTCCAGAAACACTGCTGCTGTCTGTCTTCTTTAATACAATATTTTAATTTAGGATTTATTTTTAGCCTATAAAATAATTCTCAGGCAAACGAGGCTTAAATTTTTTCCTTTTGATAAGGGATCATTGAACTAATACGACTGTAAGCTTTCTTCTTTTACTTTTTCTTAGAGAATCTTACAAGTAAAGGAAACTATAAAGATTAATGAGGTCTTTCTGTTTTTTGGAAACAGAAAGACCTTTTTTGGAAACAGCTTTTCAAAAATTTGCCAAATGTAGTATTGATGCTCAGGGAACTCTAGCTGTCTGTTTGCTATCATACAAGGAAGGTCTGAATGGGAAAAGAAGGGGGAAACTTAGTCTTTCCAGGAACAGGAGTTGGAGAAATAGGTTGTGTATATCTCAGCAATGATCTTAAAGAAAACGTGACTTCCAATATTCATGGGAGTTTTGGTCACAGTAAAAAAGGCTCAGAGGAGGAGTTCCAGTGCATTTTCTCCTGTTGCTGTTAGTGCCCGTGTGTATATTTGTATCATCATTCATGATCTCTTTTTAATGGTAATTGTCTAAGATTATACTCTGTATGACTTTGTTTTCTAGGCTTCGGGAGCAAGTTCTGCTTGAACCTAGCCGACGGTTATGGAACCCGTTGACATTCCAAAACAATATATACACATAACTATGTATTTGTGTGTGTGGGTGTGTGTATATATGTATATGTATGTGTGTATATATATGTATGTATATATACACACACACATAATCAGCCAAAATCAGAAAAAAGGAACAGGGATTTAATACCTTTTTTATGCTTATTTTTCTCAAACATGTACTCCTTTCATACGGGTGGCTTTTACAAGGCAACTTCCGTCATTTAATGTTTTTGATTGTAATTGTCTTAATGGAAATGTTAGATTCATATCTGATTAACATTTTTAATAACTTAGAGGAGATTTTAACTTTAGTTATTTAAATTAGGTGAAATTGTTGTAACAAATTCTTGTCTAAAATTTATTCGGGAATAATTTCCTGATGTGCAGATAACAAGATCTTATTTTACTGAGGCCTAAGTCCCAGCACATCAAGACAAGGCATGTGCTTTCAGATAAATGCAGCATCATTACAGCCCGTCTCCCCCAATCAAAAGCCATGTCATTTTACTTTTAGAAACATGCAAGTGGGCCCATCATGGGAATTTTCTTAGTAGCTCATACATTTGTCAGCCAACATTGAAGAGAAACCAACTTCTCAGGTATTTGTAGTTTACCCTAATGCTTCTATAGAAGAAAGTTGGAAAAAAAGAAAAGGGTAGATAATCTTTCTTATGCAAACCTTTTCCTTGCATTTGTCTTTCTTTTTTGACTTCAGTAGTATCCTCCACACATTTGTGTGCCTGATTTGAACGGAAGCTGGGGCAACCAGCAAATATAGCCTTTAAGTTTCTGTGTATTAATTTGTAGATTAAGTAATATTAAGAGGAATAAAAAGGGAAAAATATGTAGAGCATAGAGCATTGAAAATTCCAGTGCTTGGGCTTCTGCTTCAGAAGAGCATCATTGGCTTAGAGTTAAAACAGCCATTGCATTCAAATGTTTGCTATAAAATCTGAAAACACACTGGCAGGTGCTCCTCTCTTTGGCAATTTATAGACTATCCAGTGTTCTACAATGTTTAACTGAAGAATTGGTTAAGTTTTGATCCTCAAGTGTGAATGTTCTTTATGTTTGGGGATGGGGTTGAGGTTTTTTGTTGTTTCATTTTTTACTCTTGAAGCTTACCAGATATGAATGGCTAATATTCCATTGTTCTGCTTATTGTAATGGTGAATGCTTTAAGGAAAAAAAAGTGTAATTTGCTAAGAATAATTCATGATCTGTTTATGCGATAACTCCTTTTTGTTACAATTTTTTTAAAAAAAGCTATTTTTGTTAATGTAAAGTAAATATTTCAGAGCAGATTTTTTAAACTTATTGCACTAAATACAGGCTCTGTACAAAAAAAAAAAAAAAGAAAGAAAAAAAAGTCTCAGCATTTTATCATTCCATGGAAGGAGAATCTTTTGAAAGAAAGCATTGCCTCCGGCCAGAATTGGACAATGAATTAGACTGGTATTATGGGAAGCATACAGTTAATGTCGCTAGGGCTTAATAAGCAGCTTTTGCCTAATATGCTTCCTTTCAAAGGGTTGGACCTTTAAATTGCTGCAAAAAAGTAAATTGTATTTTTTTTAAGTATTGGTGTTCTTTAGCTACGCTAAAATGTGCTAAATGCCTTGGTTTCTTTTCAAAGCTCGTGTAATATTTCTGATTTTCCAGAATATTTGCAGTAGGAGTCTGGATTAACACACACATGCACGTGCATACAATTAAGAGTTCATGTTTTAGCAAGACATGGAAACCAACATTGTGGGCATAGCTATTTTGAAATAATTCTCCAGAAGTTAACATCTAACATCTAGTTTTGCCAGCATCACTGTACTTTTATATTATTTGAAATGAAATAAATATAATTATGTAACTAACAATTATCCAAATAGGTGAGAGAGCAAATCATGTAAGAATACTGTCTGTTTCATAGCCACACAGATTTTGGACTTTCAGAAACATTGGGAACTAAATTTAGAATTGGCAAAAGCCTGGAAGATGAGTGTCCAGACAGAAGACACTCCACGAGCTAGCTATTTTAGGAGGTGCTCCTCCAAGGGACCTGATGGAAATCTTGAACTTGGAATTTAGATTCTGCTCACTTGGACATCCCCACATCATGGATTCTCGCTGCCCCCTGTTTCATGTGCTCGCAATCTCAGCTATTTGGAAGCCACCAGGAATGCTTTCTAATTATCATTTGCAACTAGAACTGTAATCAGAAAAAAAATTTGTATTTTTGTATAACTTGATTGTGTGCCATTTTATATAACAGGTCCTGTTTTACAAATAAATTTTGTTTTACTAACATTGTGTTTAGAAATTATGATCTATGTGTAACCATGTCATTTGAGTTTCTAATTAATTTCCAAGCTGTTTTCCCTAAGTAAATTTGTGTGCCATAGAGATATATGCAAATATGCATATATATTACACAGGCACATGTAGAGAGATATTTGATATATAGAATATCACTCTCACATAAGCTTGTTCTTGATTAATTTGATACAGCATTATAGAGGCGCTTTAGCTGTGTTTCAGTGCTTGGAGGTGATGTTCAGATCTGCCCGCTGCCTCTTTCATTCATCGCAAGTCATCCCTCAGCTAGTTGTGGCCTGCCTTGCTGCTGCTCACTCGCTGTTTCCATCTTCTGCCCAAGTGAGGAGAATAGATGAAACAAAAATTATCTGTGACATGTGGATACCGGAGTAATCTTATAAACCATTGATTCTGCGTTGTTGGCTTTTGTCTTTCTGTGATGGTTTTTCAAAACTACATTTAGGAGTCCTATCTCTATGGTTATTGTTAGGATCTCCTATTGTACATGGTAGTGATGTCCAGAGTGTCATTGTTTTCTGCCATCAGATAGTTAGGGATTTGGTGCATAACTTACACCTTGTAAATTCCTGCCTCAAAAATAAGCTGTGCTATAAGATGCTATAAAGGGAAAGGGTTAAATTCCAGTATAAATACAGGAGATCTGTCTTCAATCAGAGGCTTAACGTATAATAATAATAAAGCATTAGCAATTTAGCAAGGGCCCTGAGATTGTATAATCTTTATATGGATGAGTAGAAATCAAAACATTTTACTCATTTAAACCATTTAGTGTAATGGTTAACATTTAGGATTAAAGTTTTTATCCTGTCCTACAAGATAATGAAATTCAAAGTCATTGCAGTTTAAGTAGCTTAAACTGTATGCTGACCCCTGAATGTCTTCTGTAAGGGAAGCACTTACTGAATTTCTTTAAAAAATTATACTGTAAGTTTTCCATTATAAAAAAGGTCTTTTACTCCTATTTTTTTTTCTGTCTTTTTTTTTTTGTGAAAGCCGTTAAATACTGATCATAAATTCTTCCCAATACTACTGGCCTTAGTATTTACCAAGAACTCTCCTTTCTTCTTTCCCAGAGGAATTTCAGGATTTCTCTCCAGTAGACAGTGGTAAGGGGCTGACCCTTCATTTTGTCCTGAGCTCCTTAAACCAGAGTGATACTTCTTCTTCCCTCTTGTTCAAAACAGGAGTTGCATGCACCAGATATTTGCAAGGCCACACAATGCTTTTGAGCCTTTAACCATTTCCACTATGCACACTCAGTGGCTATACAGGGTATTTCAAGACATCCCCAGCACATAAGGTAGCATTGTGAGATCATTTGCAAAACCAGAGCCCTGTGCTATGATGAACATATTATTATTTTACTGTTGGCCACTACACTCTCATTTGAATTAGTTTCTATAGTTTTCTTCAAATGGTATTTAAAGTTTCATCTTTCAATATGTAAATTCTCTACTGCTGCTTTGGGGAAAAATTCTTGATGTCTCTTAAGGCTTACCAGTGCACCTGACACAATTAAGTTCTGCATTCTTTTCATGCATTCCATCTGACAGCAGTGCCTGCCTAGAGTTAAGATAAGGTCGGTGAGTATATTGGAGAATTGTGAGCTCGGAAGCAAGTGCACAAGTCCGAGGCCTGTGTATTCTGCACTCATAGCATAGAATGCCTTTTGCTTTTAAGTGCGTGTTTATATAGCATTGTATACTAACGAGTGCATGTCAGTCCTTTTGAAAAGCATGCACCGTTCCTATACAGTGGTTGCTTTTGGAATTTAACTCTGTTTAATGGCGCATAGCCCAAATCTTGAAAAAGCAGAGAAAAATTTTTCGAGAGAAAATCTACAGCTAACAGGTTCCAAAAACGTAAGAACTAAACATGTATATACTTACAAATTTAAAATAACATGCTTTTCAAATTTCATAAATTTGAGCCAAATTCTTGTATTTCATGTTTTAACTTAGGAGGCCAATTTTAATCCAAGATTTAAATCTTTGAAAATATCTTTTTAAAGAAAGCTTAAATGCAGTTTTTAATGTTATGAATTTCTGTGGAAAACCTTTTTTTTCTATAGAAATATCACAGTGCCCTTTCTCTCTCATCTTGATTTTTCTATAATGTAAAATTAAATGATGATTCAGTTTTAATTTTGCATGAACAATTGCCATATTTGTAAATTACATAGACAGGACTTAAATTTGCTGTGTTGTAAGAGAATTCATTAGTAAATTTGTTTAGATGATATGACATTGTTAGGGAACCAAATGTTAAACTATTCTTATGTTTTGATACTTAGCCTTATAGTTGAACTCACTTTTGCCAGACCAGGGAGCTCAGAATAAGAAAGCTTGTACTCATGGCCTAGTCAGGATCTAGCTGAACATGGAAACGTTAATTTACAAATAGTCCAGAAAATTTCCAATTTCATTTGCTATGATCTGAATTAAATACATGATATTTAAAAAGCAGCTTCATCTGAGGGCTCACGGTCCCTTTGAATTTATGAAAGCTGTGGGCTGTCTTTCTCTGAAATGTACCTGGCATGCCTGTGAACTCTTCACATTTTCAGAGGTGAATAGGCTCCCTGAAGATCATCTTAAGATGAAACTTAGCACCTTTGGTCTGGAATCATTTCTATAAAGATTTCTGCATGATTTAGTACTAGGTTTCTAAGTAGAAACTGTACTGAACTGAATAACTGGATGATCAGTGCTGAATCTTTGTAACAGTGAGATTTCTTACCTCGGAGGTTTGAGGTGGTATGGCATTTACCAAATTATTAGCATTTTCATTAGCAATAAAAAAATCCAACAAATAAAGAGTCCTTATTATTAGCATTAACCAGGACACATATTTCTTTTTAGTGTAGCTCAGATAATTACATGTTGCATAGTGCTATCAGTATTTCACTGTGTTAAAATGTCTATCAACCTGACTAAAAACAACTTAAAATGATAACTTGGCAAACACAGTATGTATACTTGACCAAAAACAATGGAAAATTGCAAGAGCAGGTACTAATGACAGAAATTTGAAAGGTGTCTCTCTTCCCAGATAAATTAGGGGAATGTTTTCTGCTTTATGTTCCACTCATCTTCCTTCTGTGGGGAAGCACATGGAGTTCTTCACATGTGCAGCTTACTCTTAGGTGATGGTGCTGCATCTGCCTGGCAGCTCTCTGGGAAAGTTCTCTGGGTCTTTAAAAAAAGCAGGCAGAAACCCTAGAGGAGTTTGAAATTATTTAAGGTTTGATTCCAGTGGGTCACAATTTATATAATCAGACATCAAACCACTATTTTGGCTGAAGGAAAACACTGGAAGTTTCCTACCTGTTTGGTTAAGAAAAGAGAATATTCGGCTTCCAACCCTACCCCCACCCACTCTTTAAAAACTTCTAATAAACCTTCCATAGTTATAGTAAAGAGCCAAAGTTTAGTCTAAATTTGACAGGACATTTAGGGTCTTATCATGGAAATAACTTAAAAGAGAATATCCTGATGCTTGTTTATGAATCTTACCTACTCATCCTTCCAGCTAAAAGTATCTAAGTTTGTTGTTGCTTGAGGAATATGTGTTAACTTATTACTCCATGTGAGTTAAAGTAAGCATTGGAAAGACTTGGGAAATAAAGGGCAGATAGAACAGGTCACAGGGTGCTGCCTATTCTAGAAGTGGGAGAAAGCTCTTCACCTTACCATGCTGACTTCTTAAATATGCGTTGTTAGAAATGTGTCACATAAGAATGTGACTATAATCGAATAGCTTTGGAGACTGGTGATTTGAGGCACTGACTGTTAAGTAGAATTTTCCTGTCATTTGAGTTCCAGTAGTATGGGGCTCAGAACTTCCTTTTTGCTTCTCTTATTTTTACTAATTCTTCAGTAAAATCAGAAATAGTTATGATTTTCAGAGATGATCACATGGGCAAAATGACCTTTTTTCTACTATGTTGCTCTACTGGAGTCTATTGTGTTATTTCCTGATTTCTGCACTCCCATTATAAGGGTGTTGGGAATGCCATATGAGAGAAATTTCAATTTTTCTATCTTAGAACGTTCATGACCAATAAATACACTTTTGGTAGACCTTGCACCTAATAAAGTAAATTCAAGTGGGTTGTTAGCCGATTTGATAATAGCAGGGGAAAGAAAACTTTACAACTAAGAAACAAAAAGGAAAGGAGAAAAGTCTAAAGGACATGTAACAAAATGATGTGTGGCTCTGAGAAAACAACCAAAGACAAAAGCCTATTTTTTTGAAGACCAAAGGTCCAACACTTACCTACTAGCTGGCACAGCCTTTCTGAATTTGATTTGAAGACGTAACTCCTAGAATAAGGTACTTGGGTCTTAAAGACCAGTCAGCATAACAGGAACCTGCTGTTGATCTCTCAGGCACCTATTATCACACCCAGTGTCCAGCCCTGTCTGTTGTACAGGGTGACAGGAACAGAAAATGCCACTGCAGAGAGTCTCCATTGCTCGCTGCCATGTAACCCAGCGTGAGAAGTACATTGTGGTGCCACATATTTGATGCCTTCTTGTCTCTTTTTTTTTTTTTATCTGCATTCTATTTCAGAGTGTCAGATTTTTGTGTCATGTCCTGTCTTTGTCAGTTACAAACTGTAGTACTACAGACCTTCCATGAGTTCCATAATTTGGAATCATTTACCTTAGCATTATTTTGGGTTTTTTTCTTATTACAGTGTCCCTACACTGTATGCGTGTGGGAAAACAAACATGTAGGTGCTTGAACATGCCCCACAGATACAGTTGTAGTTCTAGTATTTGTGACTGTCATTACTGACACAGTACTGACTTGAGAGATGGAGCATTATGCTCTCAGAGGACTTTAAAAATATGTATATTAAGCAATTAACTTTCTGGAGTTATCAAATCTTGCTGGGAAATTAACTTCCAAGAGCTCTGAATTGGATGACATTCCATCTGGTTTCAGAGTACAATGAGCTTACATGAAATGGAGCTTTGAAATGTTTTTTTCTTGTGCAGAAATATGGACTAGAAAAAAGTGCTGATCTAATGCGAAGTTTTCTCTGTGTATTGACTCAGTTGCCAGAATTATAATGAAAATTGTATTTTAGTCTAACAAATGTATAGAATTTTTTATGTAATAAATAAAATTTTATAGGAAAGAATGTCATTGTCTACTGTGTTAACACTTACCCATGCCCATGGTGATGATTGATAGAAAGTGGTCATTGTTTCAAATTAGATCAGTGTTAAAAAAAAAAAAAAATCAGGCAGTATGCTTCAAGAGTAATCTTGGCTATCCTTTTCTGCCATTTCTCAGCCTATTCTAGGGTGCTTGGAATAAGAAATATAAATGTGATAAAATGAGTTTCTGATACTTCCCAGCCAGGCTTCATAGCTAGAGTCTGAATAGGCTTAGGAATGCTAAGGTTACAAATGAATTCTATTGTTAGGCAGAGCAGAAAAGCCCCAATAGATAAGGTTTGCCGAGGGAGGCATGAACAAAAGCCCCATTCTATACTGTTAGTGGGTGTGCATGTGGCTGTGGTGTGTGTGGTCACTTGAGCAATAGCTCTCCCATGTTACGGTTTGGGAAAGTCAAAATTATTTAAAATGAGTTATTTAAGTGGTCAGGGATGTTCTTCCTAAGCAGAAGACCTGTTGCAAGATAGTTTCTCTCTCTCGCTGTAATTTTGGATTTTTCCTGAGAGACTGATCAATAGATTGTCCTTCACTAGCTAATGCACTATCCAAACAATATTCCTGGTTGTCCATACCGTTCTGCCAAAAGGAGTTTTGTTTTTGTTTTTTTCGTGGAACTGGGGATTGAACTCAGGCCCTTGCTCTTGCCAGGGAAGCGCTTATTCCACTGAGCCATCTCCCCAGCCCCAAAAGGAGTTTTTATAGGACATTTATAGGGACTCTTCAGACACTTGAGTGTTTCATATGCTAAAGATACTAACTGGTATGGACTGTTTATTCTTTTGAGGGGGCTGGTTCTAATAAAAAATGCATTATTTCTCTTATATAGTCCACCTAATGATTAAAATGAAACTCATATTTACAGAAAGATATCCATAAACTTTTCTGCTTGGCTATGAAATGACCAATATATTTAATCTCAAATTTGAAAAATAAAAATTTGTAGGGGTCTTTTAAATGACAATGGAGTCATGTGTCACTTAACTATGGTAATGTGTTCTGAGAATGCCACTAGACCATAGCATTGTTGTGGAAATATCATAGTGTATTTATACAAACTAAAGTGACTGTAACATCAGTAGGCAATAACAATCTTAGGGGTCCACCTTTGTATATATGGTCCATTGTTACGAGGTTCATGACTATTTGTGTACCCCAGCTTAATATGTAAGTAATGATTAAAATTTGAGCTTCTGCACATAACTGTAAGCTCTTATAGGTGAATAGTTCAGAAAGCAGCCAGCGTCATATCAAGCTCTTTAGCGCCTGTGTTTGATCAGATGCTATGGAGATAAGTAGTGGGTGGTACCTTACCATTACTTTTTAGGAGTGGCAAGTAATAGTGAAATTGATGAATGCTTTGTGCCATGATTTGCTGTTGTCCTCATTTACCATCTAAATTCTGAGAAAAATAGCTTTAGGAGATATACTTAAGTTAAATTCAGGTTTCCTGAAAAAAAAAAAAAGATGAACTAAACTACTTCATGGACTTACCATAAGAATCAAAAGAAACCTGAAGATACTGTAGGTGATAGAAGCTCCCTGGCCAACCAGCCAGACTAGAGTAGTAATGGTGAGATGGAATCGCCTTCAAGGCAAGGAAGCTTTCAGCCAACCTGGCCTTACACCCTGTGACCACACCAGGAGGTGGGATGCTAGGGATTTGTGTTTGGTCTACTCCCACCGTCTTTCAGGAAGGATTCTTGCAGTTTACAATGAAGTAAAATTGTTTTAGTGCACAAAAAATTTCCCAAAAAGGGAGCAAATGGGAATTTAGAAAAGGAGATGCCCTATAAGAAATCCCAGGTTTGGCATGCTCTAAATGCCAACCTTTTTTTCAGTCCTGGTAAAGAGCAATTCAAAAAAGATACATAGATCCAAGTGGTAAACAAAAGAAAGCCCAAGTAGGAGTTCAGTAGGAAGGACTGCACAGACCTTAACAGTGATGTAAATAATAGTGAATTGGAACAGCGTTTATAATATACTCAGTGAAAAGAATGGGGGTAAAGTAATATTTGTAGCACAATCTTATGTAAAATTAATATTCTATGCATCGTAAAAGTTGACTAGATGGTCTGTCAGTTCTGTGAACACTGGTAATTGATGTGTTAATTGAAAATTTTGGTTAAGGAAAGAATCATTAAAAATAAATTTCTTTTTTACATTGCAAACTATAAATGTTCATTGGCCAATTTTTTAAAATTTGTAAAATATTTATTTATTTATTTATTTATTTATTTATTTATTTGGTACAGGGTCTTGCTACACAGCTCAGACTTGCAATGAACCTCCTGTCTCAGTACCCCCAGTGCTGGGATCACAAGGGTGCGCCACCACACCCGGTTTTGGTGGCCAGCTTGGCATGGGGCCAGCATGGCATGTGGGACTGGGGATCGAACCCAGGTTCTTGTGCTCACCAGGCAGGCGTTTAGACCACTGAGCTATCTCTCTGGCCCCCAGTGGCCATTTTAACATAGGTATATTGGTTCTTATGTATGACTCCTCTGAAGTTATCTTCTATATACTTTGTATTAATATCACTAATGGAATATATAAAATATTTACTTCTTAATTAAAAAATTAGAGGTGTTTATGAAGTCCACTGACTGGACTCAGATTTCTGTAATCTATTTCCAGTGTGTATATTTCTCACACTCATAATCCAAGAGTAGTATTTTTAGCAATTTACAATTACTGAATTTTTTCAGGGCATTCAGTTTTCAAACCATTAGTTTTATAGAAATATTCTTTTTGTATTCATTTTTGTCCAGTTATTTAATTACGTTTAAAATATTATACCATTAGAGTTACCACACGTGGCATACTCTGTTGGAATAAACACATCCAGCTCTTGCCAACTGCAGCCCGCTGATGGTAGGAGCAGCGCACAGGGCCCCTTGAGGGTAAGCCTCTAGGAGCACTCGGCACACTGGGGCCGTCAGCACAGTGCGGGGACAGAGAACATCAGCTCATCTGCCAAGATCATTAAATGGAAGTCAGCTATGAAAGCTACCCTGTTGGCATCAAAATCATAATTATGGTTATTTTTGCATTACTTTAGTTGGACTTTTTTGCTTATCTGAATGTTTAAAGTATTCCTCTGTAGTTTACACATAAGCTATACTATAGATACCAGGTATGATTTTTAAAAATGGCAGTAACTAAACCAATGTGATAATACACCACTGCAGCAGATGGCAGGGTTCTTCACATAAATCCAGTTACTGATAATAATTTAATAAAAACTAAACATAGATCTTAAATAAGGAAAGAAAAACTAGTAAATGATACTGAGAACAATTAACTTTCAGTTTGAAAATAAATGTAAGTCAAATCCAAATTTATTTAGGATTTTTTAAAATTAGGCCAAAGAAAGATCGAGTAGAGATTTGATAAATTTAGAGGAATTAGGAAAAAATCATAGAAATGAAAGAATCATGGGAGACGGCAAGATCTGCAACTCTTGTGGAAAATGTGAAGAGACCCATTTTGGATGCCTGTTTCCTTAAACATGTCTACCTTGGTGTGCTGATTTTAACCACTCCGAGCACTTCCTGAGGACTTCTGTGCTGGCCAAGTTGTGTTCTGGGAGCTCATTCTTAAGACAGCAGTGAGGGTTATGAAGAGTAGAAGGGGCCAGGAAAGCAGAAAGGCAGTGCCCAGGTGATAGAAGCTAGGCTCTGGCTTGAACAATGAGCAGGGATTAGATAATGAACGCAGGGGGGCAGGAGGTGATTCTACTCAGAACAGAACAGCTTGGGCCACCAGAGCCACATGAGGAAACAGACCTTGGGGATGCCCAGGGCAGAGAATATGTGCTGTGCAGCTAGAGATGACCCAGGAGAGGACGTGGGACTCTTGCCTCTGTGTTCAGACCTGAACTGTGGAAAGCCTGTGATAGGCTTTAGGCGAAGGATGATCCAGCTGTGCAGAGACTGAAGGAGAGGTGGCAGGAAACAAGGGGGACTGGAGAGAAGAAGAAGCCTGAACCAGGGTCTGAAACGTAGACTAGGGACAAGGAGGCTTCTGGTGAGAAACCCAAAGGGTCTGGTAACTAATTAAATTTTGAGAGGAGGAGATAAACCAGGAAGACCTGTACTCAGGATGGTGTGTGCCATCTGTTTGTTGAAAACCAGTCATGCCAGGAAAAGAAATTCATCCAGGTTCTGAGTCTCTAATTGACTACTGGAAATGATTACCTTTTCTGCCCAGTGTTATCTGTAGGAGACAGAGAAGAGTTGGATGTCTTGAAAATATTTTCTGTACCAGCAAAAATTTGTTTCCACTCTCCAATGAATATTTTCCTAATTCTGATTTTCAGTTAAGAGTTTCTAATCAACAGTTGTCTTAGGCAGCTATAGGCAAATTTGTTTCAGTCGATCCCGCTCTGTTCTTCTATGTTGTTATCTTAATATGCCTTTTTTTTTTTTGGTGGTACAGGGATTGAACTCAGGACCTTTTGTTTTCCAAGCAAACACTTATTCCACTGAGCTATCTCCCTAGCCCCTTAATATGCCTTTTTCTGAAAAGCATATTTAAAATAAAACGAAAGTGCAGACATAAATAGGGAGAAGCAAATAACACTAGACTCCAGAACGAGTATGGTCACATAGCACTATGGCATTAAAATCATTGAGCTTCCCAGCAATCTGAAAAGAAATGAAAAAAAAAAAAAAAAGACAAGATTGATGATGTTTTATTCACTGGTGGAAGAAGATACATGCATTCATTTACTGTGAAAACAAAACTAGTTTGATAGCGCTTCTGATTGGGGACCTGGAGTACTGCACTGGAAGAGTCCCAACATCTAACTCCCTGAAGCTTTCGCTGAATTTATTATCCCATACTTTACCAAGGAATGCCTTCGTTAGGAGTTCATAAATGTAAATATGCATAAATCAGAAAGATAGTTTTTGTTTATTCCAAAGTTACTGAGTCCTTTATAGTCAAGGATACAGAGATGAGAAGCCCAGTTTCTGCTCTCCAAAAATTCATAGACTCTTTAGGCAGGCAAAAGTGTGAGCAAATGATTGTGGTACAATGTGCTTGCTACCCTTAACAGTTAACTCGAGTACCAGAGAGCATTCTGGTACCAGAAAGGACCAGAAGGGAATATGTAAATAAGCCTTTGAGGAAAGAGAGGTAGAGAGTGTTCAAGTGGAAGCAACAGCATGCGTAAAGAAAGGGTGTGTCTGTGAGTCTTCTCTGTAGAGCGAATGTGAGGACATAAGGGTAGAGAAGTCACAGGAGATCAGATCTCAGGAGTCTTGTGGACCATACCATGGGACTTACGTTATGCTGAGGACAATGGGGCACCACTGAATGATTCTAAGCAAAGTACTTGGTATTTTATGTGGAGAGGCTCACTCTTAATAACAATAGGGAGAATAATTTGGAGTAAGCTGCTTCTAGAAAACCAAAGAACAGAATTTTGCAACATGCCAGTGAGCAAGGATGAACTCTCCAGATAGGATACCGGCAGCAGAATGGAGAGAAAGGGGTATATTTAAGAGCTAATGAAGAAGAAAAATCATCAGTACTGGGTGATTGATTGCTGCAAGCGACCAAGTTAAAGGTGGGAATCAAGAGTGAATCTCCAGGTTCTGGTTTGCATGCAATATTGCATTGGAAAGTAATTTACTTTTCACTGAGAAAGAACCATGTTAAGTTGAAAGCCCTGTCAAATCAGCCTTTGTCAGTTTCTGGACTCTAATAATGAAGACACTGCTGAATAAAGAAACTCCTGTAAGCGCAGAGGAGGCATTTCAACCTGCCCGCGTACCATTCGTACCAGCTCGGCAGCAGCCAGGAAGATGATGGCATGGCCCGTGTCCCTGTGCAGCTTGCTGGTGCCACAGGAACAAGCATTGACCTCATTCAAAAAAATCTTGGTTGGTTGTTTTTTATCTGAGCCACCTGAAGGATCACTTTAGGAGTCTTTCACCTTCCTGAGAGCCTTCATAAAAGTGGAACAAACTCCAGTGGATGTTTGTCAAAAACATTTTAAAGACGTATTTCCTTAAGTTGAGGCAACCTAAATGGCAAAAAGCAGGCAGATGAAACAGCCTAAAAGGAAAGATTAGGGAGGCACATATATGGGGAATAAGCTTTGAAAAACTTCTGTGTGTGCACCAGGAAATTCCGAACACCCCACACATACCCAACCAAGATACTGTGAGAAAAACAACAACTGTGAAAACCATAAGTATTCATCTCTGGCTGACCAAGCAGGAGGGTTAGAGCAGAGTTGTGCCGTGTTAAGCATTCAGGAGTCCCACACAGTGAATCTGCAGTGACTAGAAGATGATTATTTGTGTCTCCACATATTTAAAGAAATATGTCAGATCATTACTGAGCACAGGCTTCATTGACCAAGCACCTCAATCTTTGGCGGAATACAATCTTTACAAAAAACATAGTTTAGAAAAGTCACTAACAAGCTACAGCCTCCACAAGTAGCAAACCATGGAGTGATATTTCAGCATTACTACAGTACAAAATGGCCACCTTTCATCAAAAAATATAACAAAGCACAAAACAAAAAGAAAATTATAGCCTATTAATGGGAAAACTTAACCTATCTTAGAGAAGCCCAGATATTGGGCTTACAGGACAGAAACTTTAAATTAGCTGATTGAAGAGATAAAATCATAGGCAAATAATAATATTGAGAATATTAAAGAATATTAGTCAAGAGAAATCATAAAAAGAGCCACATTAAAAGTCAAGTTAGTAGGGTCGAGGAGATGGGTCAGTAGAAAAGCGCTTCCCTGGCAAGCGCAAGGGCCTGAGTTCAATCCCCAGTTCCACAAAAAAAAAAAAAAAAAATTAGTCTTAAAAAAAAAAGAAAGTCAAGTTAAAAAGTTAACTAAATGGAGCCTTCACTAATGAAGTCAACAAGAGATTTGTTAAGCAGAGAAGAGGTTAAGATATATCAAATTGAAATTCAACTTGAATAGTAGAAAAATAAAAGGATAAAAAGTTAGCAGAGCCCAGGAGACTTGCAGAAAACCATCACACATGCCAACATGTCTAAAGGAAGACTAAAAAATATGATGAATATTTACAGCAAAAGATACATGGTCAAAGTCAGTGGCATATGTGTTCAGAATGAGAGGGAATATTTTGAAGTAAATGAACAGTAATGTGTCTTTTACTGTAATAATTTTTAAAAATGTAACCTTACCATAATGGGAGAAAGCAAGAGAGGAGGAAGAAGGAAGCAAGAAAGGGATGGAGGGAGGGAAAGAGGGAAGAAGGAGCAGAAAGGTATTTGAAGAAAGGACAGAAAACTTCTCAACTTGGATTTAAAAAAACTGCACATCTAAGAAGTTTGACCAATTCGATGTTGGTTGTACTCAGAGATCCACACCAAGATAAATTGCAAACTGTCAACAAAGATTGAGAAAAAAATATCATATGCAGCAGCAAAGGAGCAACTCATTACATACAAGTGATTCTTAATAAAATGATTCCCTGATTCTTTGCAGAAACCATGGAAACCATAAGATGGAGATGACGTATCTGTAGTACTGAAAGAAAAAAAATCTATCTAGAATTCTTTATCAAATTATTCTCAGAAATAAAGGAAAACTCAAGATAGTCCCAAATAAAAGCTAAGGAACTCTGGAAAGAAGGACCACAAGCTTGAGGCCAACCTGGACTACATAGTAGGATCCTGTTTCAGAAGTTTTTAAAAAAGGTAAAAGAAGGACTGGGAGATAGCTCAGTGGCGTAAGCACCAATATGGCAAGCACAAGGTCTTGAGTTCAATTCCTGGTATCACAAAAAAAAAAAAAAAAAAAAAATCCCAGCCTGGAAAAAGGTAAAAGAATGTATTGCTAGTAGATCTGCCAACAAAAGCTGCTAAAGATCATCCTTTAGGAATAAATGAAAGAATACTAGACCTATATTCTGTAATTCTTTATACAAAAAAAAAAAAAAAATAAGATCCAGTGTAACTGCGTAGGTGAATATAGAAGCTAGTATTATAATTATGTTTGTCACTCATTCTTTTTTGCCCATACAGGTTAAAAAGCCAAATGTATAAAACAGTAATTATAAATCTATCTGAATGTGCACACAGGGATATGTTCCTAAGCTGGTGCTCAAACAAAAAGTAGAGTTTGACTCAGATACTAAGCCTGTGAAGCTCAACAATGGTGTACTGGTGGATACAGTGTGTTAATTTGAGAAGTTTAGAAGTTTAAGTGACTCAGGAGGGAGCCAGGGTTTGTTCTTTGTAAACTTCTTCCTCCTGTGCAGGAGGAGGTCATGGACATTGTGTGAGTGCTACACCCCCACCCCAGTATAGCCTGCTTGTAATACAAGGAAAGGAGAGAGACAGCTGCTGCAGCCGCTCCTCACTTTGCTCTTTGCTGTTTTCTGCCACCATGAGCTGCTGCCATCTGCCATATGCCACTCTGCCTTAGAGCCAGCCACGTATGGACTGAAACTTTCACAAACTGTGAGCTAAACAGACCTTTCCTTTCTTAATTCCGGGTGTTGGGTATTTTGTCCCAGCAACAAGAGGAAGGTAACTGAGACAAACGGGTAGCTGAGTGAGGTCAAGGTCAGCATTTTTCAGGTACTTTTGGAGCTGCAAATGAACAAGCTGTGGTATTCTGTTTAGATCCTCTACCAAAATGATAACAGAAAGTCCAAGTCCAAATAGTATGTAAATTGGAGAAAAAGTCAAGTGGGAAGCACGTGATCTTTATTCCTTAGAGAATTCTACCTGAACAAACTCAAAAATGGTGTATGAAAAAGAAGCAGAAATGTTCCAGGAGCCATACTTCAAAATCCATATGCAAAGCAATCCTTAATAGTTTGGTCTAGGGGTTAGAGATTTGGCTCAGCGGTAGAATGCTTGCCTAGCAAAATGGAAGCCCTGGGTTTGGTCCTCGGCAACAAAAACAAAAACAAACCAAAACAAAAATTTGGTCTATCCAAGTAACACTGTGGGCAGAAGAATGCACTTGAAACTGGATGGAAGCCTGCTTAATAAGACCTGTTTGGACAAAGCACATCAGAATAATGTGGAACATGACTTTTGAAGCTTTTTCTGGTGTCTGTAAGTAGCTCATAGGCAAAGATACTAAGTTGAATTCCCTGAGTTTCCATTGCAACAAAAATGACTAAGTGTCATTTACAGTAAAGGAGGATGTAGCAGTGGTAATAATAGCACAAAGGAGGGGCATGGAGCTGCATAAAAAATTTTACTGAAGCTAAAATGGCATTAATTCAAACTAGATTGTTAATTTGTGATTTGTAACCACTAAAGTTGAGAAAATTATTTAAAAACGTATTTGGAAAATTAAATGAAAATAGAATCAGAATAGAATAGAAAAAGAATAGAGAAAGTATGGACTAAATGTGAGAAGGCAGAAACTGAGGAATTGGGGGAACAAAAACCGATATGACATACAGAAAGCAAGCTGAAAAATGGCGGAAGCAAATTCTCCAAGTTTGGTAACTGCTTTAAATGTCAGTGGATTAAACTTTCCACTTAAAAGGCAGAGTTGGCAAGACTGTTTTAAAAAAAATCCAACTATATAATGTTTTCAAGAAAATTAGATTAAACCCAAAGACATGAATGGTTGAAAGTGAAAAGATGAAAAAAAGATATTCCATGCAAATAGTAACCAAAGGGAAGCTGGAGTGGCTATACAAATATCTGACAAAATAGTTGTTAAAACAAAAATGTTACATTTTTAATGATAAAGGGGATGTTTTAGTAATAATAAACAATGAGTGATCACAAATATGCTGAATAGTTACCTTTTAAATTTTTAAAAAATGTATTGCAGTAAAAGACATTTCCAGTAATTCTCCTCAAAATACTCTTTGCTTTAAACACACTTATTCCATTGTTCTTGTCACTTTCTGAAGCAGTTCTGGAAATCCTCTTGCATGAGTATTTTGAAAAATGTGATTAAAAAAATTACAGCGATGCTGCTGCCCAGTGTCATCCAGCAGAAATGGAGAGAAGATTCAAATTATTAAATCCAAAGTGAAAGTGGGGGCATTACTAGTGACCTAACAGAAATAAATGTTTAAGTTTAGAATATCTTTTTTTTTTTTTTTTTTTTTTTTTGCGGAACCAGGGATTGAACTCAGGCCCTTGCGCTTGCTGGGGAAGCACTTATTTTACTGAGCCATCTCCCCAGCCCCTTAGAAGATCTTGAGTGCTATGAAAATTTGTGCCCCAACAAGTTGCTTAATTTAAATGGAGAAAATTCCTAGGACACACTGACTACCAAGACTGATTCAAGACACTGAAATTCTAAACAGACTTCCTCTTAACAAATAAAGAGATCAAATCAGCAATCAGAAAATTTCCAATTAGAAAAACCCAGAACCAGATGAACTGAGTGATGAATTCTATAAAATATCTAAAGTAGAATTAATGCCAGTATCTTTCAAGCCTTTTCCCCAAAAAATAGAAGTGGAAGGAGTACTTCTTCAGTCATGTATGAGGCCAGCAACGTACCGAGGCCACAAAGACCTCACACAAACGCGCAGATCACTGTCCTTTGTGAATAGTGAAGCAGATGTACCCAGCAGTGTAAGCAAACTAAGTGCACGAATGCATTACAAGGACTGCACACCAAATCTAGGAGTGTGTTTTTTTTTTTAGGGGATGCAAACATAGTTCATATAAAAATCAGGTAATGTGGAACATTTATAGAATGAAGAGGCAAAGTGCGTGATGATCTCATTTGATTCAGAAAAAAAATCATTTTACAAAATCCAAGTCATGATTTAAAAAGACACTCAAAAAACTAAGCATAGAAGGAAACTTCCTCAATCCAGTGAGTTCATTTATCAATAGCTCACGGTCAGCATCCCACTCAAAGATGAAACACTGACAGTTGTCCCCCTCAGATGAAATATAAGACATGGTACCATTTACTCAATATTATGATGAAAGTTCTCACCAGACAATTAGATAAGAAAGAAAAATAAATCAAGGGTACCAAAACTCAGAAAAGAAGAATTAAAAACTTCAAATGACATATGTTAAAATCAAAAAACATAACATATGCGAAAACCTGCTAAACATAATAAAGCATTGTTTTAAGATGCAAAGTGGAAACAAATATCATTTTTATTTATATGTACTAACAAAAAATCTGAAAAAATGAAAATTCCATTTATAGTATCTTCACAAGGAGTAAAATGCTAAAAAATAAATTTGAGTTGATGCAAAACAATTACGCTGAAAGCTATGAAACACTATTGAAAGAAAACATAAGGCACTGATGCACGTGGATTAGAAAAGTTAATATTGTTAAGATGGCAGTGCTACACAAAGTCATCAGTGGGTCTTCTCAAAATCCTAGCCTTTATCATAAATAGAAATAGTGATTTAACAATTCATGTGGAACTGCAAGAGACTCCAAATAGCTAAAGCAATCTTCAGAAAGAGTAAGATTGGAAAACTCAAGACAAAGATACAATAGTCAATGTAGTGGTGATGTAATTCAACCAAAACCATTCAATGAGGAAAGAATGGCTGAAATTGCACATTTTGATGACCACATGAAAATGAAGAAGAGGAAGAAAAGGATGAGGAGTAAGAAAAGAAAGAGGGAGGTAGCATCAGTGGAAGAAGAAGAGGAGGAAAAAGGAAGAGGTGGAGGAAAGAGAAAAGTTGGGTGGCTGTCTTACATGACACACAAAAATTAATTCAAAGTGAATAAAATACCTAAATATCAGAGCTAACGCCACGAAACTCTTAGAATAAAATGTAACTTCATGACTTTGAAGTTGGCTATGTTTCCTTAGACCTGAAACAAAATACAACAGAAGAAAAGTAGGTAAATTGGACTCCTGAAAATTTAAATTAAAACTTTTAGCTCAAAGAAACATAATTAAAAGTATAAAAAGGCATTGCACAGAGTGGAAAAAAAATTCTCATCCTTTATCTAGTAAGGACTTGGTAGCCAGAATATGTAAAGAACTCTTACTATTTAAGAACAGAAAATTAAACATCCCCAAATGAGCAAAGGGGTTGAAGAGATTTCTTCAGAGAATAAAAATGCCTGTAGGAATGCAGTCAGATGCTGAACATCGATAGACATTAGGGCAGTGCTGATCAAAATAATAGTGAGATTCAGCTTCACACTACTACAATTGCTGTAATCAAACAGGCAATAACAGGTGCTGACAAAAATAAGTGGAGACATTAGAGCTCTCCTATACTGTTGATGGAATTGTAAAGCATTGCAACCATTGTGGAAGACAGTTTGACAGTTTCTCAACAAATTAAACACAGAATTACCATGTGATCCACCAATGAGACCAATATATAATTACATATTATATATTGAAAACAGTTGTTCAAAAAAGTCATACAAAAAAAACAACAACAAAAAAGTCATACAAAATGTTTGCATCAATACCATTCACATCAACCAAAAAGTGAAAACAATGTAATGTCCACCAGCTGATGAATGATGAACATGAGGTGGTGCATCGATACAACACAACATGCAGCCATATGCAGGAATTAGTTGCTGATACATGCTGCAATATGGATGAATGCTGAAAACGTGATGCTAAAGGAAAGTAGCCAGACACAAAAGGCTGCATATTGCAGCATCCCATGTATAGTTCGTTCGTGGAATATCCAAAGCAGGCAAAATTGAGAGAGAGAGAAAGCACATTAGTGGTTTCTAGGCACTGAGGGGAAGGAAGAAGTATAGTAGATTGAGGATTTTCTTTGGGACTGATTAAAATATTCTGCAAACATGTAGTGCAAATGGCTTTACAACTGTGCAGATATACCAGATGCCACTGGGTTGTACATTTTAAAATGATGTTATGTGTATTGTACTAAAATAAAAGTAAAAATACTGGCATCATTAGCTATTATTTTAAAATTTATTTTGAAATAGTTTGAGACAATAATTTGAGAGAAGTTAGAATAGTACAAAGAATGTGTATCTTCACTGGGATTACCTAAAGGTTGTGTTTTATTATGTTTCCTGTATCATGTTTATGCTCACTTTCTTTCATCCACCTCCTTAATTCTCTCCCCCTTGCTCTTTTTCCAAGCCCCCATATGCAGACCTTTAAAGTTTGACAGTTGGCCCACTAGTAGCCTTTATAGAGAAAGGGCCAGGTATGGTGGCACATGCATGTAATCCCTGTACTTGGGAGGCTGAGGCAGGAGGATGGCCACAAGTTTGAGGTCAGTCTGGGCTATACAGTAAGTTCAAGGTCATCGTAAACTACATAGCAAGACCTTGACTCATAAAACACATAAACAACCAAAAATTTTTCTTCTAGCCAAGGATCCAATCTAGAATCACATATTGCATTTACAGCGGCCCGTCATTTATCACAGATGTTACATTCCAGACACCCGAGATAAGTGAAAATCAGCCAAGTAGAGACATTATATTTATTTTAATACATATACATGTATATAAGCTTTATAAACCCTTCCCACACTCTTAGAAACCTTTCCCACACTTTTAAAAGCACTTCTAATGTTCTTAATCATTTTCTAAACCCGTAAGCCTACATAATTTTAACAACATATGTGTACTATGTGGTATTGCAGAATCCCACGATGTAGTGAGAAATCTATGATTAATAATTTCGCATAATATTTTTAGAAAACTTCCAAGCAGTCCACTAAAGTTGAACCATGAAATAGCGAGGGACTACTGTAGTTTCATGTCCTTTAACTTAGAACAGTTTCTCATTCTTGTTATTTTGACAATATTGAAGAGACAAGCCACTGATTTTATAGAATATTCAATTTGAGTTTGTCCTAAGCTTCCTATAATTAGATTCAGGTCATGCATTTTGGAGAGATGCCACTGTGGTCACTCTGTGTCCTTCTCAGGACCTCACTTTGTTTTTTTGGTTTTTTTTATAAGCAGAATATATTTATTGAGAGAAAGAAAGCTCCTGTCCAAGAGAGGGACAGGAGGGGGGCCCAAGCAGGCAGTTCCCCCAGGACCTCACTTTGGGAGACATGAGATCCGTTTGTCCCATCGCCATAATGTTGACTTTGATTGTGTGGTGCAGATAGATCTTCCTGGCTGCTACCCTAAATGTTCTCTCTCTCCTTCTGTGCTTAATTAGTATCTTATGGGGAAAGATTTTGAAACCATGTAAAGATCCTGTTTTTCATCAACCATTCACCTACTAACGTTAACATCTATTCATATATTCTTGAAACTATTAATAGTTTTTGCCTGATGATGATTTTTAAGTTAGTTTAAAAAAAAAAAAAAAAAAGTGCCGGGGAATTGAACTCAGGACCTTGTACTTGCCAGGCAGGTGTTTATGCTGCTGAGCTATTGCCCCAGCCTTCTGATGGTGATTTTCTAATTCCATCATTGCTCCTACATTTGATAGGTGGTGTTCTACTGTAAGGAAGGCTTTTCCTGCTCTCATTTATTTACTCATCAATAATTGTTTATATACAATTAAATATAAATAAGAATGTATTCACCAAATAAATAAATAAATATCAAATCTCAGATTCTTACTTTTCTCCATCACTGTCATTTAATTTTATGCCATGGTCGTCACTGATTTGGCTAATATGCTGGTCCATGGCAGGTATTAACTTGACCTGACATTTTTGAACACTGTCTTACTTAGGGATATTTTCAGATATCCCAGGCAAAGCTGTACCTCCTTCTCTCAGCTCTGTAATCAGCTGAGTCTTCAAGGAGTCCTAGTTCCTTTGAAGAAAAATTGGCATTTAAAAACCATGCCTGGGCCCATTATGGTAACTATTGGGAAAAAGATAAAAAGTGAACTTTCTGCCTAAAGAAACACTGAAGTATATTAATGCAACTTGTTAGCATTTCCTGGTGCCAGGGATCAAATTCGGAGCTGTGCATGTTTTACTGCTACACTGTACTTCTTGCCACCTTATTTGTTTCATTGAACTGGATAATATATGAAAATATTGAAAGGGCTGACCAGATAGCTCAGAGGACTAAAGCACCTGCTTAGGCAGTGCGCAGTGGCTGGGGTTCAATCCCGGGCATGCTGTGCCGGCCCCGCCACCAGGGCACGCTGAAACAGCGACTGAGACTGGGTGTGATGGTGCACGCCTTTAATTCCAGTGCTTGGGAGGCTGGAAACAGGAGAAGCACTGAGTCTGATCTATGTAGTGAGACCCTGTAGACCCTAAATAAAAAGAAAAGGAAATATTGGAAAAAATACACCTTTTCCTACAACTTTGTACAGAACTTGTTTTAACTTATTATGCCTTTGTATTACTCCACTTTGTGTAGTATAACAGAATAACTGAGCCTGGGTAACTTATAGAGAAGAGAAATTTGTTTCTTATAGTTCTAGAGGCTAAGAAGTTCTAGAGGCTAAGAAGTCCAAGGTCAAGGGGCCTGCATTTGGCAAAGACTTGTGCCTTATCATCCCTTGGCAGGAGGTGGAAGGGAAGAGAGGGTGAGAGAACAAGAGGGAACCAAACTCATCCTTTTATGAAGAACTTGTTCCTATGAAAACTAACGGATTCGCACAAAAAAAAAAAAAAAAAAAAACAAAAAAACAAAAACCAGCACTAATCATGCATGGCCTCATGAGTTATTTCCTACTCTATCATTGTTGCATTGAGACTTAGACTTCCAACCTCTGTTTTTGAGAAGACTCGTACACATTATTACCTATTTTTCTAGTCCTGCATAGGAGTAAACATTTGTGTAGAGTTGCAAAAAGTGTTGTTTACAGCTTCCTTTTCTCACTGATATGAAATCCTACATGTCTCTCTCTACCACAACTGCAAGGCCTCGGTCCTTCTCTGCCACTGAGCTCCGGTGCTCTGTGCACTGAGTCCTCCCTCCTTCCTCAGCCTGTGTGTCTTCATCATTTTCATCCCTGGTGGGACACAATACCCTACACCCACAACTTACAAGGAGAAGAGGTTTATTTTGGCTCACGTTCCAGCCCGTAGTTAGCTGACTCCAAGGCAGGATGGAATAGCACAGGGCTTGACAGAGAAACAGCTGCTCACCTGTGGTAGACAGGAGGCAGAGTCAGGGGAGGGGCCCAGGAGAGATGCAGCCTTCTCGGTCACACCCAGGTGACCTGCCTCTTCTGACCAGGTCCACCCCCTAACAGCAAGCCAGCTGTAACCCAGTCGCCTTCCGCAGGTCCTGCCTCTGACTGCGGGAAACTTTAGAGAGAGATCTGTTTATGAACCACAAAAGTTAGTAGAGAGGTAGCTTGTAGGTCTCACCTGTTGCTGTAGCCCTAAAACTCCAGTGTCTGTGTTTCTGTTTGTTGACTTTATTCCTTCAAATAAATTTCAAGAAGTCTGAAAAGATTTTTAAAGGAATGTAACACAATTTATTTCCCTCTCCATCTTACCTATTTTTACGACTTCGTTATTTCTTTGTCTTCACGGATGCCCTGGGGCTCAACAATGGGCTGAAATTTCACTGGTTGTCATCAAAGTAATAAAGCAACAAATGCCTCCAGGTGCCAGAGTCTGCGCTTGGGTTTGCGGCATCTGCTGGGTGTACATGTGCACGTGGGCTTAATCCTCACAGCCAGTGTACAAAGCAGGTTTCTCAGAGAGGTCAAGGGGTTTGCCTGGCAGCAGTGGCAAACCCAGAATCCAGCCTGAAGTCTTCCTCACCACAAAGCCTTTGGACCTGTCCTTGCCACAGCACTGCATACTGCCACAGCCTATTGGCCAGCTGTCACATCTGCGTCCCCTCGGAGGATATGCCTCCTGTTCTTCCTCAGCATACACCTGGTTCTAGGATCTGGCCTTGTTTCATTCTACTTATAAAGGCTTAGCTGATAAACAGACCTGAGAAGAAATATGGGTAGAACAGACATTAATTGAAGAAAAAAGCCTATGGTTTACTATTAATTTCAATCTGAAGAGGCTTCCAAAATAAAAGTTGCCAAAATAAGACCAGAACAGTGTCCCAAAGCAGTGCATTTTTTTCTTTAATGCATTTTGGTGCAGGGTCTACAGGGTCTCACTACGTAGACTGGACTGGTAGTGATTCTCCTGTTTTCAGCCTCCCAAGTGCTGGGATTACAGGCACGCACCACCACGCCCAGTCTCAGCGTGCCCTAGGGGCAGGGCCGGCATGGTACACCAGGGAGCAAACCCTGGCTGCTGCTTGCTTGAACAGGTGCTTTAGTCTGCTGAGCTATCTGGCCAGCCCTAAGTGCATTGTTAATTAGGAGCTTGGAGTCCAAGCATAGTTGTATCTCCTGTACGCTATATGACCTTGGGGTATTGCTTCTCTTGGCCTCTGTTTTCTAACTTATGTATTAGACTAATATTAGTGTGTTACTTAAGAGTATTTTGTGAAGGTTAACTACCTTATATATAAAGTGTCTAGGGAGGTGCTTGGCACATAGTACATATATAATAAATATTAATGCATATTGCCCTTAGTCTTAAACAGCTTAATATTTACATCACTGATCGAGACAAGGAAATGGATGAAGCGGCTAAAAGTACAAGGTATCTCCTAGTATCCTTCCTCTCATTCTTTAACAGTAATAATTACCCCATTTTAAAATGGACATACAGCCACCCTGAAAAAGAATTCTGTTTCCCAGTGCCCCATATGGCTATTACCCTACGCCTCAGTTCTTGTCAATAGACTGCAAGTGGAAACAGCCTGTGGCTATCAGGAAACGGTTCTGACAAACCAGATCCTTTCCCCTCCTGCTGCCCCAGTCCTCCTGGTGGAATTCAGATTTGGAGCAGCATTCCGGGCAAGGAAGAGACCTCGTCGCAGAGAATGACAAGAGGACCCATGTGAGGGAGCGAGATAGGAGGTGCAAGTGGGGCAGCCACAGAGAAAGCCTAGGAAAGGTGTCACTTGGAAAGGAAACACCTGGGTGGGGAAAGGGAAAACAAAGAATCATTATATTGACGAATCTGGAGGGATGTTAGAGAAAAAAATTTACTTTCTCTCATCCCGAACTGGTAGGACTAATGGTTTTTACTACAGATTTCTATTTCATCAGTCACCGCCCATGTTGTGGCCACTGTAAATGAATCACCCGTTCCTGTTAGGCCACGTAAGTGACTGCTAATTGTCCTACCCAATATTAGTTCCGTTCTTCTTCCTCATGACTATAACCCAGATGTTATTCTGAATAGCAAAATGCCCAGATGCACTGTTCACCTTACCAGAATTCCATAAAACCTCATGTGACCCTGTGACAGTTCTGGCCAGTGAGATGGAAGCTGAAGTCTAATGGGGATCGCTAGGAATGCTTTGCTTTCTGGACACAGGACTGCCTTCCTCTCAGGACCCATTGTTGCCTGTCTGTAACGCAGATGGAATACCGGAGGAGCCAGAGCACACCCTCAGCTCACTCTACGATGCCAGCACGGAAGGCCAGAAGCAGCATGGCTCCTGGAAGCTGGCTCTGCACAGCTTTCCAGGAGGGGCTGCTGCCTTGTGGGCTGGTGCACCTTGGGGAGCGCTGACCCTTTCCGTGGCGAAGCCACTGCAAACGTGGCCAGCTGCAGTACTAAACCAGACACTGCTGGACCTCAGGGGCGAAAGGCTTTCTGGTGGAGCCACTGATTGTTCTCCCAGATGTAAAGAGAACCTCCTCCACCCCGAAGGTCCCAAGGCAGACCTAGTTCCCAGGGGAGTGGTGACCGCTTTCCTGACTGTGGAGGACGGGACGCAGAGGCGGGTGGTGGCACCACTGTAGCTGAACTGCTCCAAAGCAGCGCTGGGCACAGAATCAAGATGGAATTCAGTGACCGTTAAAGTCCATTCTAATGAAAAAAATTTTTTTTAATAATCAGAAAGTTTAAAAAGACAAAAGCATGGATTCAGATATACTCAGAGTTATTCATTGGGTATGTGTGTTTTTTACCTGCAGTCTGCACTGGGTTACATGATTTCATTAGTTTTTAAAAATACACTTGGGCTCAACTCTCTACCCCAGCCCCACTCAGGCTGTCCTGTTACGACAATTTTAAGTTCTTAATGGAATTGTTCTTATTCTTTTATAGCAATATAATTTATCTTACACTTTTACTACTCAGATTGTTATTAAATATGACAGTAAAACATAGTGGCATTCTGATTTTTGCATACTAAGGGATTTATTATTTTTATGTTTAAAGCCATGGGAGTAAGATTCACTCCTAGATGTGTTGGTGGTATGTTTGTGTCTATAAACTAACCATTAGGAATGTTTATTGGCACCATTTCTGTAAATATGTGAATACTTTTTATGGGAAAGGGGAACTTTTTCCTATCACGGTGGAAAGCAGAGTAACTGATGGGGTCGATGTACACAAGAAGTGTTGAGTCTGTTGGATTCTGCGATGGGTCAGTGGTTGATCCTCCTCAAGCCCGAGGTAGCTGGAAGCTCCATGTCCTTGTGAAAATACCCATTGGTGGACAGCAAGCTGGAAAGGCTCAACAGACGTTTGCCGAATGAACTAATAAATGGATCCCTTTGCAATCTGATTGTGCCTGAGTTGAGCCTATGACATGACCAAGCACGGCGAGCTCGGAGAGCAAACCACGGCTTCCGAAAGCATGTCACAGGAAGGACTAGTGGAAGGGTGGAGGGCAGGGCATGAGCGTGCGGAAAGCGCTTGGGTTGGTGGTTAGACCTACTAAATGAGTCTCTGCAGCTGGGACTCAGGGCTCTGCACATCCCAGCTCAGAAGCTTTCCCTGTGTAGTAAACTCTGAGAACCAGGGGCGCGCATGCTGGGCATTAGAGATTAGCTCCCACCCAGGAAGCGGACCTGAGGAGGATGGAGAAAGGGAAAGAGGAGGAGGAAGACGAGGAGGGGGAGGGGGGAGGAGTCGGAGACGAAGTCCAGAGTGAACGCGATTTTGCTTCATCCCGAAGAGGACGCCGGTACGGTAGCAAATGTGCTTGTCTCTGGCGACACCTGCTGGTTGAAGGAAATAGCAAACTCGGCCCCTAAAATTGCTCTTACCGGGTCTGCAGTACCGAGGGGAGAAGTATTTTAACATTCGAATTCTAACAGCAACAGTTAATATAACCAAAGCCACAGTTATATGGGGGATACTAGCTTTTAGATTTCCACCCACTTTTTCTAGCTTTTGGACAGAATCATTGATTTCAGGATTTTCACTGAAAGGAATTAGTGAACTTTGCAACTATGTCGTTCGTTGCTTGTGACTGCTTTAGGGAAAGGAAAAGCTGAACTCCCGAGGCCTTGTGTCTCAGAGCCTCTGCTTTCTCTGCTTCCCTTGTCTTCGCAGGACCCCAGACCCACCCCCACCCTGCAGACCTCAGCAAACTTCCATTGGTGTGCTTTTCCCGGCGAGCAGCGAGACACGGCTTCATAGCCACAACCTAAGGCATAAAATAGGCCAAATCATGCTTTTCTCCATAATTTTTCACTGTTTGAAGTAAGTAATAATGGTATGTTTCCACATTGTTTTTCACAGCGGGGTCATGGAGGATGCATAAACGGTCCTCCTTCTCTCCCTCTCGCCTGTCCTCTGTAAAATCTTCATTTGTTATGGTCAGGTGGTAACACTTGGGATTTGGAATCCAATGGACATGAATTTGGGCCTTACCCACCCATCAGGTTAACAACTCACTTCTTTTCTGTAGCTGATAAAATGAACCAATAAAACCTTCTCCTGATGAGTTAGTAAGAAAAGTATATATGAAATCTTGAAACCAGGGCCCAGTACATCACAAGTTTTTAATAAATGTTAAATCCTTTTCTTTATTTTTTAAAATCATCTCTTGGATACCAGTAAGTTGTCAAAGGACCAGGAAACACAAAGCCCTCAGACCCCAGTAGTGGTAAGCAACAATGTTCCTGCAGTTCTGTGCTGTTCTGTGCTGTCCTGTTGGGTTTACCTCTAGAATAGGTTAATTAAACACGAGAGCCTTTCTCTTAGCTCAGAGAGTTTCTGTCCCAATCTCTCCCTAAAGACTTGAAGCCCTTTCAGGTATGGAATCTAGAATCATTAACCAATTTCCTCACCTCCCAGCCAAGAGAATGCAGACCTGTCAATATTTGCCCAGAAGACACGGGCCATAGCGCTGGGGTGATCCCTAAAGCCAGGATTTCCAGGCCTGTGGAGTGGGCCGCCGGGTCAGCTCAGATGAGCAGCTTGTGCCTGACTGGCCCAGCCCCAAACCAGGAGAGGGCCTCCTGGCTATTCCTGCCCAAGTATGACTTCCTTTCTGGCAGATATTGCCTAACTGATTGTAATTTCTTGTTCATTAGATAAGTTAACAGCCTAAAGGACATTACTCTCAAAGCTTTGGTCCAAAGTAGATCTTTGACTGAGAAGGATAAAATTTCGAGTAACAGTCCCCACTGCAAAGCTTTAGTAGACATGACAATGAAAATAGAGCCAGGCTGGCCAGATAGCTCAGTGGACTAAAGCACCCAGGGTTCAATACTCGACATGCCATGCCAGCCCCATCCCTGGCCATGCTCTGAGCCAGCCACCAAAACCAGGCATGGTGGTGCACTCCTGTAATCCCAGCACTTGGGAGACTGAAAACGGGAGGATCACTACGAGTCCTATCTGTGTAATGAGATCCTGTAGACCCTGTACTAAACACATAAGAAAAAACATGAAAAAGAAAATAGAGCCAAAGACTGGGGAGACAACCTAGTGGTCTAAACACCTGCCTGGCAAGCACAAGGTCCCAGGTTCAGTCCCTGGTACTGCATGCCACACTGGCCATCTGCTGAGCCAGCCACCAAAACCAGGCATGGTAGCACATGCCTGTAATCCCAGCACTAGGGGGGCTGAGACAGGAGGATTAGTATGTGCCTGAGCTGCGTAGCGAGACCCCGTACCAAATAAATAAATAGATTTAAAAGAAAAGAAAAGAAAAGAAAAGAAAGTCAAGCACTTAAAAACTAAAAAGACACAAAGAAAACAATTTACAGGCTGAAGAGCCCTGCTGTTGGCATAAGGACACATGCTAAGAAGCATGGTACTTTGCAAAGCGTCAGCCCTTGTGAACAGCATGAATGGAAGTGCGGCCACAGGGCGGCTGCAAGACGAAGCTGGTGCCTGAGATGAGGAGATAATGACAGTCTCGAAATACTGCCCTGCTTTGAAGGGTCTTAAAAAGTATATTCAAGCTAGTTATTATTTTAACATTAAATAGGCTTCACAGGCTAGGGAAGGGCATTGTACCTTCATTGTACTTTTAGAAAAAGAGTACCTTTGAGGAAATGTGCAAGTCAGGAGAAAAGGACTCTGAAGAGACAACATATTCTAATCTAGGATTTAAAAGGTTTGATCACCCTACACTCTGAGACACTTCTTTTTATGTTCCAGAACTCCCAAATTAGAGCTTCAGCCACCTGTACATGTAATGCAGGTAAATGATAGTTTTAGAAATTAATGTAGCGATCCCTGCCTTCTACCCTGTTCAGAATTCTCTTAGAAACCGCCATGTCTGCATGCTGCCTACTCCGATGAGTAGAGAGAAGAATACGTGGCCTTGCAGCTTCTGTGCTGCCCCGCCTGCAGTCTCCTGGAATGCCTGGGGCCCATGCTGTTCTCGGCCCTTCAGAGACATGGCCACGAGTCTCTTGGCTTCCATTATCAGAACATGTGGGTGCTCTTCAGAGCTCCTCCCCCCATCCGGGACCCCCCATTTGGAAAGCAGGCACCCTGTGGAAGGAGTGCAGCACCCTGAGATTGTAGCCAAAGAGAGAGGACTGCAGCATTCCATTAATAGGAAGAGGGAAGAGGCTGAAACGGTAGATGAAATAAAAGTCTGGGTCATCTGTAGCATTTATTATTTAGAAGGCTGGCCTCAGGCCCGACGTGGTGGTGCACACCTGTACTGCCAACACTCAGGAGGTTGAGGCAGGAGGACTGCCATGAGTTCAAGGCCAGCCTTGGCTAATAGTGAGTTCAAGGCTGCCTGAGCTACATGCTGAGACACTGCCTCATAAACTAATAATAATAATAATAATAATAATAATAATAATAATAAAGTGGTTGGCCTCCTACCGGACATGTCAAAGGTACAGTGTTCTTTAATTTGCCCCAGAGAGAAATATACGTGGTGCTGTATGAGAGAGAGTTAAAAGACTCTTTTTATTGAGATCACACAATCTTTCTTTTTAGACATCTTCCTTTTATCTAAGGTAATAGTCTAAAATACGCCTGGCACTTGCACTGATTGTAAATTGCTTCTGTGCTTATTTAAGAAGTACGTTCTGGACAGATCTGCTGTTGTGTTTCTTCAATATCTGACTGAGTAAAGCCATACAAGAGTCCATTTGGAAAGACACAGATACACAGAATAATTTTTGTTGGATAAAGCAATAAATATCCAGAGTTCTAAACATTTTCCCATATATATATCTGGGTTGAATATCCCTTCTATGAAATGCTTGGGATCTGAAAGTTTTCAGATTTCAGATTTTGGGGAGATTTTGAAATATTCTCATATGCATAATGAGGTATCTTGAGGATGGTATGCAAGTCTAAACTTAAAATTCACTTACGTTTTATATATATCTCATACATATAGTCCCAAAGGAATTTCATGCAATGTTTTCAGTGTTCCTGGGTTTGTATTAGAAACCATCATGTAAGGTCAGGCATGGGATTTTCTTTCTTTTTTAACAATTACATATTTTTACACAGAAATTTAGAAAAGACATGGGATTTCCTAATTGTGGTATCATGTTGGTGCTCAGATTTTGTAGTCTTTCAGATTTTTCAGGTAATGGTCAACATTTCATGAATATGAAATATTAGGAAGGCATACATCATTTGAGGAACAGTTATGGTTATTGAACTCTTACTAAGAAGAAAACTACTGTGTAAGGTCCTGATGCACACTAGCTTTTGAAATCTTTGTAAAACTCTTCGAGCAGAATTGTTCCCATTTTAAAGATGAGAAGACAGTGAGTGACCCAGAAACTCAAGAAATTATTTAAGTAAACTTTAGAGCCACACTTATTAACAGAGTTCTGGATTACAGGAGTTTGTATGATAGTCCATGTTTAGAGAAGACAGCAACATCGTTCATAACTGCATTAGGTTCATGTTACTCCAGGAATCTCCCTTTAATTCTTCCAACACATAGGAATGTGCTCATTATTTTTCAGACTTGCAAAAAGCCTAAGTCTTTCAATAACTTTAGCTCCCTGGGGCAGTAAACATGGCGATATGTGTGCTAAAGTGTGTTGCTAAGTGCCAGTCAGACGAGAGGAGAAGAGATGTTGTGTTAGGTGACCTCTCCTGTCTGCATTACAACAGCAAAGTCCCCCAGCCACTGTTTTTGCTCAGCATCAGAGATACAGCTAGTAGTAGACGCTCAAGACAAGTGGCATAAAATTTACCTTCAACCAGAAGGATGGAAGCTGAATCCACTATACAGGCAGAACTATTACCCTGATCTCAGGTCTCCTGGTCCACCCTCCTCTATGTGGTGACACAGGCAGATGGACCCCTGAAGAGGGCAGGCATGCCTCACAAGCTGGAGGGTTAATGCGGCTCTTGATAAGGGAACAAAATTTGCATAATATTCTAAAAATCTCCTGTAACATGACACCTTTACATTGTAATTCTCTTCAGGGCAAAGCATGATCTCAGTATCTTATTTGGGGTATGAACAAAGTTAAACTTTTCTTTTTTCAAACTCTCAGAGTGGTATCACAACCTAAATGAAGATTTTAACTTATCTTGCCTGGTGTACAGAGTTAAATAAGTTTGTCAGTGAAATAAATTATCCATATTTAAAAGTCTAGGCCTTGACATGACCCTTCTTTTTCCCCAGTCATCTCCAAGCCCCTGCAGGGAGCCAAGGTAGCTTTGGGTCAGGCTTTGCTTGAGACATAGTAAGCATTTAACCTAAGTTTAGTTATTGAGTAGACAAAGGAAACATGAGACAGAGAGGAAGAAAAGGGGAGAGAGACTTGGAACTGGAGTATCAGAGTCTGCCCTGATGTTAACAACCTGAGGAAACAGCTTTTTTAAAAGTCATTTGGAGGGGCCGAGAGAAGGCTCAGTGGAATAAGCATTTCCCTGGCAAGCACAAGGGCCTGAGTTCAAATCCCGGTTCTGAAAAAAAAAAAAAAAAAGTCATTTGGCCATGTATATTTAAAAAGCTCAAAAAATTCACATCTTTTATCCAGAAATCCTGTTTAGAAATTAAAAATATGTGAAATAATGTTTGCTAATTATAATGTCCTGCAACCAACCTACACACCCAACAATCAGGAATGGGTCAGTGCATTGTGACACTTGCCCTTTCTCCACCCTTTCCCAGCTCAGCCAATGGCATTACTGTTAAAGCTCTAGCCAGAAACTGAGATGTGTTCTTAAATTTCTCTCCCTCCCTTTTAACAAGACCTACCATTTTTGAAAGTATGCAGTACTCATGTTACAGACTTATTAGCTTAAGCAGGCACTAGATACCATCAAGCCTAAAAGCCAATATACAAAAAAGCTATGAAGACACATAAGGGTTCATCTTGGTTACAGAACAAAACACATTGCTCTGGTAGCCAAGCAAGTACTGTTGCCTCCACCAGTTACTGTACATGAAAAACAAAATTAAATTAACTGAAAGCCATTCTAAAATACGAACAAGGGTATGAGATGTTATACCTAAATTACACATATATTAACTATACATCATGAATGATATAAGATATTTTTAAAGTTCATTTGGATGAGATGCAGTCAATAGCATCTCTAGACCCTGAACACTGGGGCCACTGCTCTTGCTACCTTCTTTTTGTCTCCTCTTGACAAGGCAAGGAGTCTGCAGGGCCAAAAACCCAAGTGGCTATCACTACCCCAAAGCCAAGACCATATCACAGGAAGCCAGAGTCCCAGCCCCATGCCCAAAATAGCCTGTGAGAGCCCCTTCTCCAGGAACATCCTCTTGAGCACTTATGGGCCTGTGGCTGTGGCAAGTGATGTGGGTTGCGCTTGTGTTTGTGTGCTTGAGTGTCCCCACGTGAGTCTGGACATGCAGGCAGGATGAGTGGTGCTAAGAGTAGAAGAGGGGCCCTTCTGTTAATCCTCCTGCCTCTGTCCCCACAAATGTTGGTGGCCACTAAGGTGCGGTGCTTGCTGCTCTTGTGTGATTAAGCAGCCTTCGTTGCTCCTCCATAGGATCCTACCATATCTATTTCAGATCCACTACATGCACCCCACTCCATTCCCCGCCCCCTCATTGGGTTACTGGTTTACCCCCTTGTAAAATCTCCCATTCTATGTACTTGACTCTCATTCCATCCTCTGGTGCAGAATGGGCTGGGTGGGCTTTCTACCAACCCCATGTTACTCCCATGGATTGAAAACAGAGTGCCCCTCCACAGGGAGTCCCTGCTTCACCTTGCTCAGCTTCACGAGTCATTGTGACCATCATTCATTACCCAACTCAGGCGCTTCAAATACGCCTCACTCTCTCGAGTATATAACTCTGTCCTTTAAGCCTGAGCTTTTTGCCCTCACACAGCTCCTCTTTGGTAGCAGCAGCTCCTCCTCCTGCCACCAAGATGGGCACCCCTTTTTCTCATAGTATCCTCTTTCCTCCATGACAGGTAATTAAACATACTTATGTTTAATTGTTTGGTGCCTGTTTCCCTATCAGTGTGTTCAACAAGGTATCACAGCTCAGTCAGTGTATCAGAGCACATGTGCGATATTATAGAACACGATTTAGTTGGTAAGATAACATTTTCAGTGGTTGCTGAACACCAAATTTGGTTACTGAACACCAAATTGTACATGATAAAATTTTAAGTGAAAAAGCAGGTTCTATAATAATAGATATTTTCATTTTTGTTTTTAAAATGTCAATATATACTACGTGTGTGTGTATGTGTGTGTGTGTGTAAAAATTTTTCAAGTTGTTATAGTCCTTATCTGGATTAGGACACTGTAAGTGTAATCTAAATTTTTATTTTTAAAGAGAATACAAAATATTTAAAAACCCACAAAATAATAGGAATTTGATAATGATTATTGTATTGTATGATGTCATTTTCAAATTAGTTTAGATTACCAGATGTAAGCATACAAAATTGGTAAATAAGAAATCATAAGAAATTACAAAGGAGAAGAAAAATATTTAAGCGTAACTATCTATTTTCCTACAGATGACTCCATTTTACCTTTATGGCACAGTAGCACTTCACTGTGCGTAAATACTACACTGTCTCTATCCATTCACCTGTGGACGAATGGGCCGCTTCCAAGAGTGAGCTAATGTGAACTGTGCTGCTAGAAACATGGATCTGCATGTATCACTGTACTATGATGTCTTTAACTCTTTCAAGAAAACATCTAGAAGGGGAAAACCTGAGTTGAGTGGAATTTCTAGCTTTTGTTTTTTGAGGAGTCTGCATACTGATTTCCATAATGGTTCTATCAATTTACATTCCAATTGTGAAAAGCATCCTTTTCCCCCCACAGCCTCATCAGCATTATTTGATTTTTTTAAAATGTATTTAGTACAGCGTCTACAGGATCTCTCTACACAGATCGGACTCAGTGATCCTCCTGTTTTCAGTTTCCCAAGTGCTGGGATTACAGGCACGTACCACCACGCCCAGTCTCGGTCACCATCTCAGCACACCCCGCAGGCTAGGCCAGAATGGCAGGCTGGGGATAGAATACCCCCATCCCCACCCCCAACCCTCCCCACACCCAATCCCACACACACACACACACACCCCTTCCCTGTGTCTGCCTAAGCAGGTGCTTTAATCCGATGAGCTATCTGGCCGGCCCTTTTTGATTTCTTGATGACAGCCAATATGGTGTAAGATGAAATCTCAAGTGTTGTTTTAATTTGCATTTCTTTAATGGCCTGAAATGTTGAACAGTTTTCATATGTTTATTGGCCATTTGTACTTCTTCTGAGATGTGTCTATTCATTTAATTTACCACCCCCACCTTTTTTTTTGGATACAGGGTCTCACTATGGAGTTTGCATTTGCAGTGATCCTCCTGTCTCAGCCTTCCCAGTGCTGGGATTACAGGCATGCGCCACCATGCCCAGTTCCGGATGGAAACCTGGTCCTTTTGCTTGCAAGGCAGGTGCTTAGACAGCAGAGCTATCTCCCCAGCCCAACTTACCCATTTTTTGATGGAGTCATTTGTTTTGATTAATATATTTTAATTATTTATATATTCTAGATATTATTCCTCTGTTCTGTAGCTTGTCTCTTCACTCTTGATTATTTCTCTTACTATGTGAAGGTTCTTAATTTGAACCTTAATATTAACCCATTTATTGATTCTTGTCAATTCTCTTGCAATTGGAGTTCTGTTCAGAAAGTTTTTATCTATGCTCACCCATACTATTCAGGGTTTTACCTATGTGACCTTCCAACAGATTGTTTCCATTTTAATATTTATATATTTGATCCATTTTGATGTTATTTTAGTGCATGGTGACAGGTATGACTATAGGTTCAGTCTTCTGTGTGTGGCTAGCCAGCTTTCCCAGTTCCATTTATTAAACAGGCTGTCCTTCCTTTAGTGTATGATTTTTGGCCCTTTGTCAGAGATTAGAGGGCTGAATGCGCCTGGGATTGTGTCTATATCTTCTATCCTGTTCCACTGATCCACCTTCTGTTTTTGTACCAGTGCATTCCTGCTTTTGACACTAGCTTTGTAATATAACTTGAAAGCTGGAATTGGGATATCTTCTGTTTTGCCCTTATTGCCTACGATTGCTTTTGCTATTCTGTCTTTTCTGGTGCCATATGCATTTTAAGATTGTTTTCTTTAGTTCTGTGAGGTGTGCTATTTGTATTTTGATTAGGATTATATTAAGTCTATGTATCTGTTTTGGAAGTATAGCCATTTTAACAATGTTGCTTCTGCCTATTCAGAACCAGGGGATATGTTTTCATTTTCTGATGTCCTGTTCAATCTTCTTTCTCAGAGTATTGTAGTTTGTGTTACAGAGTTCTTTTATACTTCTTTGATTACATTAACTCATAAGTATTTAATTTTTGATGCTATGGTGAATGGTATTATTTGCCTAATTTTTTTCTTGTGAGTTTGTTTTTGGTGTACAGAAATGCTATTGATTTTTGATGTTAACTTTGTATCCTGCTATCATACTGAATTCGGTTATGAATTCTATGAAACTTTAGGTGGAGTTTTCTTTTGGTTCTTCTATGTAGAGGATCATGTCATCTACAAATAATGATGATGCGACTACTTCCTTTCATGTAGATAATTCATTTTATTGCTTTCTCTTGCCTGATTGATCTGGCTAATTTTTTTTAACTTTTTTTTAAGTATTTATTTATTTTTATTTATTACATTTATTTATTGTGTGTGTGTGTGTGTGTGGCCAGCTCAGCCCACCAGGGGGC
>NW_004524670.1:5058570-5059103 GCF_000260255.1 Octodon degus
AGTTAAAAAGTCCTTAAAAGCATGACAAATAGATTTGTAGTTTTTCATTTAATTATATTTCATTTTATTTATTCCCTCTATTATAAGTCAATTTAGTAATTTCCTCTCAAAATATATTATTTATAGTTCTACAGGACCACTTTTGCATACAAATATTCATTTATGTCTCTACTGGTTTTGTCAAATATATATTCCTAAAACCCAAAAGACTTATTGATTAGGAAGAAATGTACTTTAGATGAGCCTTACTTTTTTGTTATAATTTTGACATTGTTATTAAAATGATAGGTATTAAAAAATAAAATGATCGGTGTTCATTTAAAAATATATAACAAAATTATTTTAAGTTCTGGGGTTGAACCTAGGTTCTCATATGTGCTAGGCAAGCACTGTTCCACAGAGCTACACCCTCGGCTTTATAATAAATATTTGTAAGAAAAACTATGCCACATCCTCTAACCAGAATTATAAACACTATTTTTATAATTATTGTATATTTATTTTGTTACACAGTTTTATATCTATTTCTACAA
>NW_004524670.1:5062929-5063467 GCF_000260255.1 Octodon degus
CCTGTCATTCTGGTCTTCTGAATACGAGCTGCTTGCCATGACATGCCAGTTGCTGCTGTGCTGTCTCTCAGGTAGATGGTTGTTCGTAAAGAAGGGGGTGGTGAATGAAAGCAAGAGACAGGAAAATGAATATTGTGGGACTGTCCTGCTTCAAGGTTGTATATAGTTAGATTTTTGGACTTATGTGTAAACATAAGAATAATATAATTCTTTATGGCTATTTTTAAAATATATTCTATTTTTTAACTGTTTTTTATCATATTCTGTAGGGACTTAAAGTTCAACATATGAATACTTGATGAAAAATACCTGTTCCATGTTATGCCTAAGATGTTTGATATTAAGACAGATAGTGAGGTTAAGCTTAACAGCCCAGGTTGTATGGTAATAACAATAAACTTGTCTTCTGGATGGTTAACAACCTAAGTTTGCAGACCAAAATTAGAGAAAAAGGAGGGCTACAAGGCAAGCCAACTTTTTGGCCCTAGCCTTCCAAGGTCAATTAAGACTCAGGACATATGAGAACTTGTACTGTAAC
>NW_004524670.1:5063567-5077535 GCF_000260255.1 Octodon degus
ATAATTCCTTTATATTATTAAGCTTTATAATTATTTATAATCTTTTTGTTGTACAGCTGTCTCTGCCAGCCTTCCATTGGTGCCCTAACTTAGACACCTGGAGAGGGCACTACAGCGATGCCTCAGCTTGCAAACTGTGTTTTACTATTTTGGGAACATGGCTGTCTTTGCATTTGTTGGGGAAGTTCCCCATGTTCCTGTTTGTCACCTGATGTTCAGAAATGGAAGCAAAAATTTGTCAAATGCTTTGGTTTTCAAACCAAAGTGTTTGCAAACAGAAGCCTTTATGCACAGGGGCATCGGTACAGTAATATTACTAGTATTACTCCTATTATAAATAATCAGGAGATGAAGGCACTCCTTGTGAATGTGATGCCCGTTGCCTGGCTGCCTCGCACAGGCGTTCTATCAGTAGACACTGGCACTGCGGTCCGCACTTCCCATGCTAGGCCAGTGTTCATCATCTTCATTCACCTTTCCTAACTTCAAAGGCAAGTGATACCATTTCTTTGTTTTCATTTCCAACTCTCTACTAGTGAGCTGAATATTTGGAATTAATATATCACCCCTCTGTATTTTCTCATCTGTAAGTTATCTAGTCATGTCTTTTGCCAATTTTGCCATTGAGATTAGCATTTTTCTTATTGTTGGATAAAAGATTATAACACGTTAGCACTATTTGGTCATATACATGACAAATATTTTTTCTTTGCAAGTTGTCTTTTAATGTTTTTAGTGATTTTTTTGTCTATAAGTGCTGAAAATTTTTAGTATGTGTAAAGTATTGTAATTTATTTTGGCTTTTAAAATTTTTTATATTTATTTATTTGTGTGTGTGTGTGTGTGTGTGTGTGTGTGGCCAGCTCAGCCCACCAGGGGGCGGAGCTGGCTGGCATGTGGTGCTGGGGGATTGAACTGCGGTCTCTGTGCTTTGCTAAGCTTGTTCTAAGTAGGCGCTTTAGACCACTGAGCCATCTCACCAGCCCCTGTAATTTATTTTGTAAATAAATAAAGTATTTTCTCTTTTTTTATCCAAAATGTGTTTTTTGGCATGGCTTCCCACTCATCGTGATTGAGGGTACTGTTAGTGCTGCTTCCTCCTGAAGGAACATCCTTCTGTGAGCCTTGCTCTCCCTCCTGTAGGCTGGCACAGGACAGTGGCGCAGCTGACACACAGAGCTACCGCCTGTGCATGGCTAAAGACCGTGGTGATTTTATAGCATCATGGGCACTCCCCGTCCATGAAGTAGGAACTGGGGCTCTGCACCAGGCGCTTCTTCTTGTGCTTCCTCTTCTCCTCTGGAGAGGGATGAAGGAGATCTGTTGCGAGGGGCATGTTCTCGTGGGGAGGTCGTCACCGCCGGAAGGGCTATTTCTCTTTTGTTCCAAAATTGTTCCTTTACACCCACAGAAGTAAAATACTTATCTATATTTTTCCTATTTTTTTCAATTTTTTATTTACTTAAATATTTTCTATTCTATTTTAGATGGGTTTGTTTATTCTACTTTTTATAGTTATTAATAGCTGAAAATAATTTGTTATATAATATGGAGTGAGCGGCAGTTATTTCATAATTTATTCCTTCCCCCATTGATGCCCAGCTGACTTGGAAGATGTTTTATTACATACAATAAAATCTTAATACTCCAAGAAGTAATCTTACTAAAAGTTTGGATTTTAAGGTCAACGATAAAAGTTGGGTTTAGATCCTGCTTTTGCTATTTTTCCCTGATCATGGGCAGGTAACTCAGTTCATCTAACTCTCAGCCTCCCCATCTGTAACAAAGGGGCTGTAGGGAGGGTTCCAGGATGTGACACACACAGAGCAGTTAGCAGGGGGCTGCTCCTTTGTTTTATTTTGTTTTGTTTTGTTTTTCATAATTTTATTGAGAAAGGGCAGCTCCTTTGGAAACATCAGTACCTATTGCTTGGTATGATTTTGACCATGACATCACTAAAATTATTCTGTAGCTTCAATAAGTCCTCATACTCTTGAGTGATATAGAAACTACCCACTTCAAAGGAGTTACTGCGTGTCTGTGACCAAGAAATAAAGCGAAAGTGCATTCCCATCTCCACAATGAACATTAGCTTGGCTCACAGCTAAATGATCTATTTCAACATCCACAAGGCGTGCAGTTCTTATCTCAGAATCAAGTTCTGCAAGGCTATTAAAACAAGATTATCTCAAAGCTGAAGGGAATCAGGGTGAGTGCTTTTCTATATTGCTTTAAATTTTTGACAATAATTATATATATTGCAGGAATACAATAAAGATTTTTCCATTTAAAAATCGCTTAACTCAACAAAGTTACAGACTAATTATCATTCAAGCTTTAGCTTAGCACAAATAGTGAAAACATCAGCACTTAAATCTACAAATGCCACGAGGCTCTTTAGGCGTGTTTCAAGTTCTGTTGCCTGTTTTATTGATCTATATCCTTTCTTGTCCCTAGTTTATTTGTTTTAATTTTAGATTATGCTTTACTATCTGTACATTACTTTTCACTTTGAAATTCTATGTAGCAACTCTTGTCCATTATCTTCCAGATGGAATCTGGATTCCCCTCAAGCCTCAGGGCATATCTGCTATGGATTTTTAATAAGAATTGGATTTAATAGGAGTGTCACTTGGATTTTTAATAAGAATATCCAAATTAACATTCTCAGTGCAAACTCCTTCTCCCTAACTGGCAGCGCTGTCCTTCAGTTTGCTGACATTGGAAATCATGGACTTGCCCTTGACTGTGATTTTTCTCTCAGATCCCACCTTTAGCCCATCAGGAAACCTTAGTCTCAATTTTTCCTCAAAGGTTCATAATTCAGTCAGAGCACACTTTCTTCACTACTGCTGCCCTTTGTTTCTTGCCTATAAGGATTCAGTCACCTAATTTGCCTTCTAGTTCCAGTTAGTCCTGCTACAAATCATTGTCAATAGAGGAGCCAGAGTGAGCCTTTAAAACCCAAGGCCAAGCTCTCCAGTGGCCCACCATCCCACTCGGAACAAAACTTGAAGTCTTCCCATAATTCACCTCCCACCCGGGTACCTAAAGCACTCCCAATTCAATCCCTGCCGTAGTTATGTGGCCTCCTGGGACCTTACTGTTCCTTTTCTATACCAGGCAGAACCCAGAGCCTCTGTACTTGCTTTTGCTGTCTTATGCCCTCACTTGCTTTGAGTCTTGGTACAAATATTACCCCATCACAGCAGCCTTCCTGGAACTACTCATGTAAAGGCGTAACCCCACTGCTAAGTTCCTTATCTAGGTAAATACACTTTATTTTACTACCTAGCACTTAATATCATTTGGCATATCAAACCAGTTTATTGTGGGTTGCTTCTCAAAAAGTCTCTGTAATTTTAGTTAGAAGACTGTCATAAATTAATTGGGAAAAATTTGAAATAAGTGTATGCACCCTGATTATGATTCTTGATATGTGGAGCTCAGTCATGTCTTACTGACATATAAACAAATTGGTGGGCTAATCGAGCACCACATGCCCTTAACCCCAGTGTTACACCCTTAATCCACATTTGCACCCCAGATCCAATCACTTCTGAAAAACCCCACCTATAAGGCCATAAGGCTTTTAGGGGACATCTAGATGTAAGCCATAACAATATTGTAGGTGTGATGATTTAAATATAGTTTTAGTGTGTCTGCCAAGGACTCATGTGTTGACATTTATCCCCATTGTGAGGTGCTAAGAAGTAGGAATTTAGTGATGATGTTAAGAGGTAAGGCCTTGTAGCCTATAATTAAATATGGGTGGCTAGGGCAAGAAAGAGAATGAATCAGAGGAGATACACACACACACACACACACACACACACACTCACTCACACACACATACGCACACACACCTGTCTCTTGTCATGTGATGCCCTGGATGCTGGCAACAAGAAAGTCATCACTAGATGTGGCCCCTCGACCTTAAACTTCCAGAACCATGAGCCAAAATAGCTTTACTTCATTAGAATTTACCCGAACTGTGAAGTTGTTATTGACAAAAGGAAATAGATCAAAACAGGAGCATATACCACCAATTCTCTCCTTAATGGCTGACATTCCATTGTTACGATATTTCACATTTTACTCATCCATTCATCAGTTGATAGATATGTACATTTTTTGCTCATTTAAATTATTATTAATAATGTTCAGTGAACATTCATGTACAACTTTTTGCATGGACGTGTTTTCATATCTGTTGGGCATATATGTAGGAGTAGAATTGCCAGGCCATATTGTTTGTTTTTTTTTTCTGATAAGATTGATTTATTTGGTTTAGAAATACTTTCCTTGAACCTATTAAAAAACGTAACACCAGAATTATCATAACAAAACACATTGAAATGTGAGAACTATAACAAGATGAAAATCTGACAGGTACAATTAGTATGACATAAAGCAGGAGGAGGTGAACCAAAACCTTCAATTAAACATTTTGGCATTTACACTTCTTAATTCTTAGACTTGTTAAAAAGGTTGGGAACAACATGAAAGCCATTTATAGCTTAACAATGAAAGGAGGATTACTACTACTTAATTTTATTTCACTGACAAAGTGCCTTCTACAAAATCCAGCCCATGGGACAGGAACATGATCTTGGCCACACCTTGGTATTACTGGTTTGCAGCATTATTTCCCTGTCCGTTTCTGAATCCTTTTCTACATGGGCTCAAACAATAGCAACTCTGGCAAGAATCCTTCTATATACACAGTGAAAAAATACCTCTGAGCTCCGCAAGTGATAAATCAAGTGTCACACTGCTTTTCGTAACACCCAAAGGCAACAGTCAAGTTGACTAAAACTCGAAGGACTCTATAATGGCTTTAGTCTTTAGAACAGCAATGCAATCGGTTGGTCTTGCATTATCTCTGCTCGGATGGGTTTTATCCTGTCTTACAAACTATCTGCCACACTGGAAGAACCTCAATCTGGACTTAAATGAAATGGAAAACTGGACCATGGGACTGTGGAAAACCTGCGTCATCCAGGAAGAAGTGGGGAGACAATGCAAGGACTTTGATTCCTTCCTGGCTTTGCCGGCTGAACTCAGGATCTCCCGGATTTTAATGTTTCTGTCTAACGGGCTGGGGTTTCTCGGCCTGCTGGTCTCGGGGCTTGGCTTGGACTGTCTGAGAATTGGACAGAGACAGCAAGATCTCAAGGGGCGACTGCTAATCCTGGGAGGAATTCTGCTCTGGACCTCAGGAGTCACGGCCCTCATTCCAGTCTCTTGGGTTGCCCACATCACAGTCCAGGAGTTCTGGGATGAGAGTATCCCAGAGATTGTCCCCAGGTGGGAGTTCGGGGAAGCCCTGTTTCTTGGCTGGTTTGCTGGGCTTTCTCTTCTGCTAGGCGGGTGTCTGCTTCACTGTGCAGCCTGCTCGGTGCCAGGCCATATTGTAACTCCATGCTTATGTTTAATTATTTTACACAGCAACTGCACAATTTTACATTCCTGATAACAACATCTAAGGGTTCTAATTTCTCTACATCCTCAACAACTTGTGTTATTTTTTATCTTTTCTATTATATCCATGCTGCTTATGAAATAGTATTTCATTGTGATTTTGTTTTTGCACTGTCCTAATTATAACTAGTGATAAGTACCTTTTCTTATGTTTATTGATCACTGTGTGTGTGTTCCTTGGAGAAATGTCTGTCCAAATACATCTGTCTCTGTCTCAGTTTGTGTGTGTGTGTGTGTGTGTGTGTGTGTGTGTGTGTGTGTGTGTTTTCCTGGTGAAAAAAGCCAGGGCCTTACTCCAGGCAATCACTTTACTACTGAATGCTCCCAGCCCCCTCTTCCCATTTTTAAAAAATTTATTTGGTATAGGTTCTTATATGCAGCTTGGACTCATAGTGATCCTCCTATTTTCAGCCTCCCCAGAGCTGCGATTACAGGTATGCACTACCATGCCCAGTCTCGGTGCCGGATCAGCACACCCTGGGGTGGAGCCAGAGTGGCATGTGGTGCCAGGGTTAGAACCAGGACCCTGCACTTGCTCAAGCAGGTGCTTAGTCTGTTGAGCTATCTTGCCCCCAGTTCTTAAAATGGATTGGTTATCTTTAATTTTTGATAATAAAGGTTCCTTATATATTTTGTTTGGTTTGGTTTGGTTTGGTATTGGGGATTGAACTCAGGACCTTGCACTTGTCAGACAAGTGCTTATTCTCCTGAGCTATCTCCCTAGCCCTTCCTTATATATTTTGGACACTACATCTTTATCAATAAAAGATGACAAATAAATGCTTTGAAAATATTTTCTCCTGCCTTGTGGGTTATCTCCAATTATCTACCTTTTCCTTAGTTGCTTGCTTATTCTATGGTTGTTTTATTGACGAAACCATGATGCAGCTCAAGATCATAAAGACTTATTCCAGCCTGGCAAGGTGGCACATGCTCATAATCTCAGCACTCTGGGGAGCTGAGGCAGGAAAATCTGAAGTTCAAACACAGCCCTGGGCAACTTAGCCATTTAGCAAGAACCTATCTCAAAAGTTAAAAATAAAAAAATCTGAGGATGTAGCAAAGTAGCTTAGTATGAAGGTCCTAGCTTCTATCCCTGTACTTATAGAAGAGAAAAAGATTTATCACTACATTTTCTTCTAAGAGTTTTATTGCTTTAGCTCACACAGTTAAGTCTGGTTGGTTTGAGTTAATTTTATATATGCTGTGTGGAATGTTGTGAATATCCAACCTTTTTGCATGTAACTGTCCAGTTGTCTTTACTGATCCTTTGCTGAAAGATTACATTTTTCCTTCCTCTATGGTTTTGGCACCCACATCAAAGTGAAAATCAACTGAGTCTAGATGAATGGGTTTATTTCTAGACTCACAAGTCTATTCCAGTATTTTGTATGTCTTGACCAAACTTTTGTCATACTGCATTGAAATCAGTACGTTTTATTCTCTAACAAGTGCCTGGAGTGTAGCTGAGTCCTACCTGTCAGCTGCCGTGGGCAGGAGATTGGCATCCCCTATGACAGGAGTATAAGAAAGGCACACACCTGAAAGTAAGAGCTAATCCTCATGATTTCTAAGAGTTTTCTTAGAGACATGTGGACACATAAGGTCCATATTCTTGTCCACTTAGCTCAGACAACAGAATTCAAAACCTAGTAATTTTAAGGCACGTATGATTCCATACACCTATTTCCACGCCTTCAAGTTTATCCAAGAAATATTTATTGAGCCTCTACTCTGTAATGTACATAACAAAGCAGCTTGTTTTGAGGATTTTTATATCCTAGCATACTTTCAACATAAGCTATTTTCAGAAAAGGTACTAAAGCCACTAAATTGACTCTATGACATTATGTGGTTTGAAAAGATCAAAAATAGTGGAATGGTGGTTCCGGTGTTTGAACAGCTGACTTACAGCCCTTCAGTTGGTCGATGATTCACTAGTAGACCAACTATCTCTGAGGATCACTCCTTGCTAAAGGTAATAATGCCTTGTTATACTTGTATAACAAAATGTTCCATCTATTTCGATTTATTGAAGGTGGGGAGCTTCCACAAGATTGCCTGAGACTTGTCCAAAATGATATTACACTATTAACAAGCAGGTTGTAAAGAAAGGTTATAAAAACAGTGGTCCCTGGCCTGGCAAATGTCCTGTCTTTAGAGATCAATGCTTTGTTGTAATACATTCTGCCATAGCAACCCAAGATTGAGCTCTCTCTTCCTGTTTAGTGGTCCCAGAGACCCTAGAATAGCGTGGTATAGTTTGTGTCTGGTGAACGTTCCCTCTGGATGACAGCTGGCACAAGAAGCCTCATCCTGGACCCTAGAAAAAGATAGTATTGGGCTCAGCACAAATTCCACTAAAGTGCAGCATAAGCTTAGAAAAGTAGCTCAGACTTTTGAAGGAAAGTCTTTTTTAGGTTAGTCATAACTGAGGCTTCTGTTTCTCACTATAAAAGTACTTCTGTTCACCAAAAGACACCATGGAAAAAAAAAAAAAAAGGAAAGAGAATCTGGAAAAAGATACTTGCTAAAAGCATACTTGATGAAGGACTCCTGTCCAAAATATATAAAGAAGTTCTGCAAATGAATAAGAAAAGTCAGGCAACCCAAATGGATAAGAGACCTGGATAAGCACTTCACAAAAGAAGGTAGTCAAATGTCAAAGGAATGTAGAAGGTGATACTGAAGATCTTTAATCCTTAGAGACATACAAATGAGATACCTCTACACACCCACTAGAAGGCCTAAAATTAAAGGTTTGACTAGGTTGCAGAGCAACCAGGACTCTCAGAAAGCATTCAAGGGGAGAAATCAGTGCAAGTACGGTGGAAACCTGTTTGACTGTGTTGATTAAAGCTGAAAAATATATATCCACCAAGAACATCCTGGGTATGTTTCCAGCAAGTACATGAAAGTGCACACCAAAAGACATGTTCAAGAATGCTCATGGAGGGTGGCGAGACAGCTCAGTGGTCTAAGCACTTGCCTGGCCAGCACAAGGACCTGGGTTCAATCCCAGGTGCCACATGCCATGCTGGCCCCTTGAGCCCCGGGTGCGCTGTGCTGGCCACTGAAACCTGGCATAGTGGCACATGCCTGCAATCCCAGTGCTGGGAAGGCTGAGGCAGCCTTTAATATATATACAGATAAATGTTAGATATAGATATAGATGCAGATATAGACATGGATATAGATATATAGATATAGACATAGATATATATTTTTAAAAAAAGAAGGGTCGGGGAGATGGCTCAGTGGAATAAGCACTTCCCTGGCAAGTGCAAGGGCCTGAGTTCAAGCCTCTGTTCCACAAAAACAAAACAAAACAAAAAAAAAACTCATGGAAGAATTTTTTGTAATAGCCCCAAACTGATAACAATTTCAGTGTCAAAAAAATCAAATGCATGAATAAATTATAGTATGTATAAATATAGATTAATTAATAATTATATTCATACAATGTAGTACACAAAAATGAAAAAGCATGAATTATAGCTAACTTGGGACATGAGTAAATCCATCATAATCATAAGCAAAAGGTGAGATACACCACGCACACATACACAAATACACAGATACCCAGGGGATGATTCCATTTAAATCAAGTTCAAGAATAGGTAAAATTTAGCCAGGCATAATGATGTGTGCTGTAACCCAAGGGCCCTTGAAGCTGAGGCAGGAAGAGGGCTGCAAGTTCCAGCCTGGCCAACCTAGGGATTTAGCAAGATCCATCTGAAATAGGGAAGGAAGAAGGGAGGGAGGAAAGGCGGGTGGAAAGGAGAGTGAGTGAGACCAGCAAAGGGCAGGAGGGAAGGAGAAAGGGAGGAGAGCAGGAGCCAGGGCCAAAGCTCAGTACAGAGACCTTGAGAAAAAAATAAAGAACAGACAAAAGTTATCTGTGGTGAAAGAGGGCAACATAATGGTTATCGTAGTGAGTGGTTTAACTGAGAAGGGACATGGATTAAACTTAATGGTGTTACCTGGATACACGAGTGTGTAAAAATTCATTAACTATGTGTGTTTATGATTTTATTGAAGTTAAGCTAACTTTTTTTTTTTTTTTTTTTTTTTTTGCAAAGCCAGGGATTGAACTCAGGCCCTTGCACTTGCCAGGGAAGCACTTATTCCACTGAGCCATCTCCCCAGCCCCTAAACTAACTTTTGAAAAGCATATTTTAAAAATTATCTTCTAGCCACCATCCCCTATTCTATTCCTTATAACAAGCAATTTCTCCTTCTCATTCACAGAAAACTCCAGGCATGTACAATAAGGAGGATAAAGCAGGGCTTGGTGCAGGACATCAAAAGGTTTGCACTGCATTAAATCAAGGGAGATTAAGCAGAAATTGAAAGTGGAGGAGGTCTTCTCCCCTTTCTAGATTCACAGAACTCTAGCATCCAGAATGGAAGACCATGCCCTGGCATATTTAAATAGCCAAAGGAAAATAGCTCAGTATGATAATGGCAGAGGGTGGGGGCCAAGAGTCTCACAAATAAAAGATACTATCAGGTCACTCGGAAGTGAAACAGTTCAATATTCAAATTTACCTACAAGTTAAAAGCCTTCCAATCCATTTTAGAGATTAATTCTTAAATAAGAACCACAGATCCTTGAGTCAAATCTTCACTATGACAGAGGTTATAAAAAAGAGGAAAATGACAATAATGAAATAACTAAACAATTTTAAAAGTTACTAAACTCTATCTGTGAATACACCTCGCAATTCAAAAGAGGAAGATTCATAGCCCAAAAAGGAAAAACAGAGGTCTTAAAATTAAAAATAAAGGAGCCCAGCCTGGTGGCACACACCTATATCCCAACACTCTGTAGGCTGAGGCAAAAAAAATCACAATTTCAAACACAGGCAGGCAAATAAAAAGGGCTGGGAAGGTAGCTCAGCACAAAGGGCTTGGGTTCAACAGTACCACACACACACAAATTAAAAATAGAAGGAAATAGAATATATGAGAAGAACTGGGAGCTGAACTTCAGGAATTCTTTCAAAAGTAGGGCATGAACAAGATGAAAAAGATATACTTAAACATCCTTTTCAGAGGAACCAATACCAAAACAGGCACTGGAGGATGCTGGAGGGAGGAGGGAGGGAAGGGATGGGAGGCAAGGAGGGAGAAGGAGGGAGAGAGAGGGAAGGAGGGAAAGGGAGGGAGAGAGAGAGAGGAAGGAGGGAGAGAGGTGAAGGGAGGGGTAGGGAGAGAAAGAGAAAAGGGGGCGGGAGAGGGAGGGAGAAAGAGAAAGGGAGAAGGGAGAAAGAGATGGAGGGGAAGGGAGACAAGAGGAATAAGGAGAGGAGAGGAAATTAAGAGGAGGATAAAATTAAAGGAAAAAAGAATGCAATACAGAGAGAGCCAGAGGGAGAGAGAGAGATGGAGATAGAGAGAGACAGAGAGAGAGACAGAGACAGAGAGACAGAGATAGAACAGAGACAGAGAGAGACAGAGAAACAGAGACAGAGAGACAGAGACACACAGAGAGAGAGACAGAGAGGAGAGAGAGAGAGAGAGAGAGAGAGAGAGAGAGAGAGAGAGAGACAAAGACAGAGACTAAAACAGAAAGAGACAGAGACAGAGACAGAGACAGAATAGTACATTACTGGTAAAGGGAATATTGCATACAGAAGTACCAAGGATTAGAATGCCATTGGTTCATTAATTTTCTCAAAAGATATCTGGGAGCTAGAGGAAATTGGAATGATGCCTTCAAAATTCTGAGGGAAGGTAATATCCACTGTCAAATTACCTATGCACACCATGAAGTAAATGCAAGCGCAGGATAAAGACACTGTGGAGATCGAAGAGGTTTCTATGTAATCGTGCCCCTCATACAAGCTTAATAGTCAAAGAAACTTAATGACTATTTTGTCTTTAAAAATAATTATGGTGAGCTATTTTTTTTAAAAAAAGGTAATTGAGTAAGAAAATATTACTACCTAAAAATTAGGATGTAATAATAAGAGAATAAGAGCTTGGAGCCATTTAAATTCATCAGCTGTTGTTCAAGTATGTCTGGAGTACCTACTTTTTACCAACAGTTTTAAAAGCTGAGGGCGTAATGAAAACAAAATAAACACTATCTGCACCCCATAAAGCATGTGATAGAAATGTGAAATGATACACATCTACCTAATGAGATATTACATAGCCCCTAAAATATATTGAACAGGAATGTAGTATATATTTAAAATAAAAAGTGAGACAAAAAGAATGTGTTCTGTCTTCAAACATGACAGTGAGGTCTTAAACCTGAGAACAGTGTGCTAGAAGGGTAGGGTGATGAACGCGTTTTTCTTTTTACAAAATCTCCTTAATTTTACAGTGGGAGGGTTTGTTTGTTTTGTTTTGTTTTTGTCTTTTTGAGACAGTGTCTCACTGTGCAGCTCAGGCTGGTCTTGAGCTCACTTTGTAGCTGACGCTGGTCTCGAACTCAGTAAGGAACCTCCTGCCTCAGCCTCTTGAGTGCTGGGATTACAGATGTGTGGCACCACACCTGCCCATACATTGTGGTTTCAAATGGCCAATGGAAGCACCAACATTGCCTCTTTAAAATTATAGGCCAAGTGTTATATTTAGAAAGTGAGTAACGTATTCATAACGTATTTCTATTCTCTGAAATCTTTGTAAGTCTTAGGCTTTTGCACAGTGTTCAGGGATCTTACACTTAAATTCAGGTACTATCTTGGAAATTCTTATAAAAAGAAATATTATTTTTCTTTCTCTTAAAGCATGAGAAGTTGCCCACTTCTGGTGGGGAAAACAGAGTGACATGATTAGATTTTATCACAAGTTTATCCTTTCTCTCACCCGTGCAGAGAAGTGCGGGTATCAGAAGGAAGATCAGAATCAGAGGCTTAAACATCCAGTTAAACTTTCCCTGTGAGTTTGCTCTTGAGCCTCTAAGCAGGGTGAGATGCCTGCCTATCACTGCAGCGGAGAAAAGTCACTGGCTACATGAGAACAGCGCCATAGTTTCCATCTAGTTTTCTGTTCATTATGCCCAGCACATGAGGAATAATAGCAGCACAGTCACAACAGTGAGGTGCTTTCTGCGGTGGCTCCATGAGGAATTCCTTTTATACCGCTCAAGAAACAAAACTGCTTTGGACCAGCTAATTAGATGGACCCTAGGACCTAAGTGTGAGGGAAGCGCCAGTACTCAGAGAGATCTGCCGCCTCGGAACCCTGGAGATGAAGTCTGTCGCTCCTCGGGCTGAGCCACTTCCGTTGTGTGGTTTCTTGTGTTCCAGTGTCCTAGAAAGGATACAACATCAAAGTGTCCTGTATGAGCTTAGTCAATCAGATTGCACACTTTACTTTTAAGGGTAACATTTGCCATGCAAGTATTTTTAAATTTAGAAGGACAAAAGCTAAGTGCAATAAAGTTTCCTGAATGACATGTTGGAACAGAAGAAGACATCATGAAAAATTAACGAGTCCAAACTTCCATCTTCCAGTAATTTGCCAAAATGACTAACACAGAGGGTAAGAGGAGGGGAAGCTGGTATATGTTTTCCAGGCCTTTTAGAAAACATGGGGTTGTTCCTTTAGCCACATACATGCGAATCTACCAAAAGGGTGATATTGTAGACATCAAGGGAGTGGGTACTGTGCAAAAAGGAATGCCTCACAAATGTCACCATGGCAAAACAGGAAGAGTCTACAACATTACACAGCATGCTGTTGTCATTGTTATAAATAAGCAAGTCAAGGGCCACACACTTGCCAAGAGGATCAATGTGTGTATTGAGCATATTAAGCACTCAAAAAGTTGTGATACCTTCCTGAAACGTGTCAAGGAAAATGATCAGGAAAAGAAGGAAGCCAAAGAGAAAGGCCCCTGGGTTCCACAGAAATGCCAGCCCGCTCCTCCCAGAGAAGCACACTTTGTGAGGACCAATGGGAAGGAATCTGAGTTTTGGAACCTATTCCCTATGAATTCATGGCATAAACTGGGGATGGTGCTCTGCCATTCAATACCTAATTGGCAGCTTAAGTGTTCTAGGTCCTACATAAAAATCAAATCATCCTGGGTTGTAAGGGTGTTTTCTTAGTTGATCAGGTATGTGGTACCTTCTTAACTCAGAAATATTTGCAGCAGATATTAATACAGAAATTCAGTAGCATAGCAGGTTATAAAGTCAATACCCAAAAGTCAATAGCATTCCTCTAAACTGACAACAAACACACTGAGAGGGAAATTAGAGAAACAATACCTTTTACAGTAGCACCAAGGAAAATGAAATACCTTGGAATTAATCTAACTAAAAAAGTCAAAGATCTTTTCAAGGAAAATTACAGTACTCTGAAAAAAGAGATCCTAGAGGATTTCAGAAAATGGAAAGATATTCCATGCTCCTGGATTGGAAGAACCAACATTGTGAAGATGGCCATATTCCCAAAATTGCTGTACAGATTTAATGCAATCCCTATCAGACTACCACTGACATATCTCACAGACATAGAGAA
>NW_004524670.1:5077635-5080725 GCF_000260255.1 Octodon degus
ATGTGGTGCTGGGGATCGAACCGCGGTCCCTGTGCTTTGCCAAGCTTGTTTCAAGTAGGTGCTTTAGACCACTGAGCCATCTCTCCAGCCCCCTGGCTAATGTTTTGAGGGCTATGCTGAGCAGTATTGGTGATCATGTTGCTTCCCTTTGTCTTGTTTCTGAGTTTAGAGAAAAAGCTTTCAAGTTTCCCTGTTAATATGATGACAGTAGATTTGTCATAAGTGTCATAAACTTTTATCATTGAGATAATGCCCTTTTATACCTATTTTCTTCAGGGTTTTTTTTGTTTTTTTTGTTTTTTTTTTTTTGGTGGAACCAGGGATTGAACTCAGGCCCTTGCACTTGCCAGGGAAGCGCTTATTCTATTGAGCCATCTCCCCAGCCCCAGGGTTTTTTTTTTTTTATCATGAATGGATATTAGATCTTATCAGAGGTTTTTTTCTGCATCATGATTGAGACAGTCATGTGATTTTTGTCCTTGCTTCTGTTTATGTAATGTATTATATTTATTGATTTCTCTATATTGAACTATCCCTGCCTTCTTTGAAGACTACTTGATAATGATGTATAATCTTTTTTATTGATTTGTTGCATTCTGTTTGCCAGCATCTTGTTAAGGTTTTTGCATCTATGTTCATTAAAGTGATTGGCCTACAGTTCTCTTTTTTGGTTAGATCCTTTTGTGATTTTGGAATCTAGGTATTGCATATTTCTAGGGGTTATGTTGGGAGTACTCTTTCCCTTTCTATTTAATTAAAGATTTTTTTTTTTTTTTTTGATGGAACCAGGGATTGAACTCAGGCCCTTGTGCTTGCCAGGGAAGCATTTATTCCACTGAGCCATCTCCCCGGCCCCTAATTAAAGATTTTGAGGAGTATTGCTTTAGATCATTTCTGAAATTACTGTAGAATTCATCTGTGAATCCATTGGGTCCTAATCTTTTCTTAGTTTGTAGAGTTTTATTAATGTTTCAATTTTATTGCCTGGTTTTGGATTATTAAGAGTTGATTTAGTTTGGATAATTCCTATGTCCTAGGACTCTATTCATTTCTTCAGAATTCTCCAGTTTATTAGAGCACAGGTTTTTGAAGTAGTTAGTAATAATCTTCTGGATTTTGCCAGTGTCTGCGTGACTTCACTCTTTTCACTTCCAATTACATCAACTTGGATCTTTTCTTTAGTTAAAAAGAAAATTTGTATGATTTAGTCTATCTATATAAATTGCTTCAAAAAAAATCTCTAATTCAGTGGGATATGTCATGCATCACTAATTCCACAGGGTGGCAACATCAGCGTTACTAAGTGACAGGATTTGCTGGCCTTGCCCGTGCGTTACCTGGTTTCTAATATTGTGTATTTTTGTTTGATCTTTGATCTACACTGGCATTGAAAATCCGTTTAAGCAATGTATTTTTATTGCTGTTGTTTTAAGTAATATTGTGGCCTAAATATTAAGTAATTCCTAACTCAGAGAATGAGACGTCCTCTGCCCACACATTTTCAGTTCCCTACTATTTTTTCACTTTCTAAATCATTTTTTCACATTTAAGAATAATAGTAACCAGTCAATGTGTGCTGTTACTTTGGGGCCCTTTTTATGATTGACTCCTCACACTGGCTCTTCACACTTCTCACTCCATGCACTCTTGCAGAATAGGCATTATTCTTCCTACTTCCTAGATATTAAAACCTGCTTGAAAGCAGGACTAATAAGCTTAGATTTTTGATTCAAATACATTTCATTTTATTCAGGGAAGAAAACATGGACTAGGGAATGTAGGAGACACTTCCAGGTCCTCGTCTCTGTCCAAGAAGCCAATATTTGTAATCCCAAAGTTACGTTATTGGAATCCCATCAAAATGATTCCAATCTACCACTTACAATGCAACCCATGGCAAAAATAAAGACACTAAATTATATCTTCGATCATCAGGGAGTCAAGGGACTCCAAGTCCAGCCATGAAGATGGCTTTCTGGAATCAAGAGAGCGACCCAGGGCCTCACCCAGTTTTATTCAATGGGGGAGTGGCTTGAGGATTGACTGAGAATTGTGGAAAAGAGACTACTATGAGCTGAGCTAGGTGTGTGGCCTAAATTTACCTCTGCGATATACAGAGAGGATATGCAGAAAGAGTAATCTGCATTATGTAGTATCTAATGTTTTGGTAAGTCTGGTGCTTCAGCTTTGCTGTAGCCTTTCAAGCCCCAGGAAGTCATAGCCTCTGTCTCGAGGCTCGATCCCAGCTTTCGCCGCGGAGCATTAGCTGCACCATCCAACTCAACCCGGCTCACATTAAGGAGCAGCAGGTATAGGTTACCAGGGAAACACGCACGCCACCTTCAAAGACTATCATCAGCACCTCAGCTAGACCAGTACACATTGCTTAAGGCCAATTGAAGGATAAACAGAAGTCCTAGCCAGCTCTGTACAGAACAATACAAGGAAATAGGGTCAGGCTCAGTCAAAATGGAGACAATCGCTCTTCTTTCAAGGAGAGCTGCTCAGGTGGTCCTCTACAAGGGAATATTAATAATTTGTCAAAGGCATACTTACTGCTGGGACCCAAATTCATACACAGTCTCTCTATGCAAATCCTTAAATAGATAAGTTGAGAAATAAGCAAATAAATGACTAAATGAAATGACTATATAAACGATGCATTAAATCATTTTGCTCATTATACTTTAAAAATACTAATTATAACAATAAAGTTTAAAATATAAACCAAAACACAGAAGTATAAAAAGGCCATATCCTCATAACCTTAAAATAATAATTATTAATCATCTGGCTTATCCCCTCTATATATGTATATGTCTAGTTTCAGTCTACTATTGATTTAAATCAAGTCATTCTAAATTAAAAGGTTAATTTAACCTATAGAGTTACACTTCAATTGAAGTGGATGCCACTTGAACATATACTCATAAATGAAATAAACCAGACACACATGTGTAAATATCATATAGTTTCCCTAGTATAAGAACTCAAAAGAAGAAGTACAAATAGAAAGATATAATACAAGTAAAAGGAAAGCAGGATCTCAAGGACTAACTAATCAAGAGAGGGAAAGGAGAAGAGCTAGGA
>NW_004524670.1:5080825-5091504 GCF_000260255.1 Octodon degus
AAATAATGGAACTTAACAAAAAAAAAGGGGATACAGATGAATGTCCATTTTGTATCTGTGTATTCAAAGTGGTTAGGATAGATATATAGTTACATTTTCTTAATGAATAGAAGGATTTATTCTAATGGTGTTTGTAAATAGGATATCATGTCTGCATCTTGTACAGCAATTAACCACTAGGAAGAATGTATGCAACATGTTAATTATTGAAACTGTCCTACCAATTTGATTTGAAACTGTCTCATTACTATTTGTTTCTCAATGAAATTATGGAAAAAAATTTAGAAAAGAAATATTTGCAGCAGATTTTCACTGTACCTAGTAATTGTGTCCAGTCTTTACTCTTCATTGTTTTTCTTGCTGAAAGATACTACTGAGGTATTGTGCAAGTGTATGCCAAATATTCAAATATTTATATTGGCTTGAAGATCCTGTAAATTATCATGGGGAAAAGATGTATCAAAATAAATGGAAGTCACTTCAGAAATAAATGTAAGTCCATTTCAGTTAAATAAATTGTTTAAAGCAAAAAAAAAAAAAAGAAAATTAACGAGTCTGAATAAACTGTGAAGCTCAGTTAATACTGTCTCTGCCCACGTTGGCTCATTAATTCTGGCAAATGGACCACAGTGATGTAAGATGTTAGCTACTGGCGAGTGTAGTGTGGGTAAATGGGACCTCTCTGGACTATTGTGACATTTTTGTAACCTAAAGCTATTCTAAAATAAAAGTCTATTTAAAAATAAGGAACTTTTATATCAATCTCAGATAAGTCACAACTTTGGTAAAAGCCTAGTGTCCCGATTACTAAGCACCAACCATTATCAAATGTCAGTCTAATTATAGCACCATGATATTTGCAGGGTGAGGGAAACTGAAAGTCAAAATATGTAAAATCTTAAAGCAGCAAACTAATAGGACATTAATATTTCAGTGAAGTATTGTGAACGCTAGGAAGCCAGTGTAATTTTGTTGAGTGAGGAATTGATACTATGAAAGCAGCGACTTAGAGATTCATTATAGTGGCAGTTTGCAAGATGGGGTGGGGTGGGTGGAGACTTGAGATAAGAGGATCAGTGAAGAGTCAACAATTGCAAGATGAAACTCAAATTCCAAGACTAAAACTCTAAAATGAAACATATGGCAGGGATTTCAAGCAATGCTATTCTTAGTGCCACATACCACCTGTCTTAGGTGCCTGGGGACAGCAAGGGCCTATTGTGGAGACAGGTGTAGCCGGTGATCCTATCCTGACACAGTAAGGATAGGTAGGTGAATCCCGGAACTGTTATGAAGCCTCTTGTTCCAAGTCCAAGCTCTCCTGGCATCTTGTGGTAGGAATTATTTGGTCACCTCTCCTTGTCCTGCAGCGACCTGTTTCTTGTTTGCTAGTCAAGCTGCGTCTATACTTTTCTTTTTATTGGTAATCCATTTTAATAAATTTAAAAATTATCAAGAAATCATTTTAGGCTTACAGAAAATCTTCCTATAGGATATCATATTATATAATATTGTACCTGTTGGCAAACATTTATTTTATCCCATTTTCCCATTTTCATGTTCTCTTTATCCTCCTCCTCCTCTACCTTTTGAATCACTTGAGAATATGTCCATACTCCATAGTCCTTTAGTCTTGAATACTTCAGCATATATTCCTTAAGGAAATCCTTTTATAGAACCATAGAATTATTATTTTCATTTACCAGTCACTCCTGCATGAAATGAACTGAATTATGCAAACAAAACTGAATTATGAGAATCAAAATTTCAAAATTTCATCTTTAGGTCTTTGAGAGTACAACAGACTCAGAGTTTTCAGATAGCTTTCAATTGGATTCTTGTGTTCACCCCAGTTTGTCTGTTATAAAAACTCAGGGAGTAGTAAGAAGACCAATAATATCATTGCTTACTATGTGTGAGACACTGTTCTAAGCGTTGTGTACGTAGTGATGAATTTAATCCTTATGACAACCTTAATGGGCTGCACCATGATTATCCTCATTTTATACATGGGGAAATGTTGGCATAGAAGCTAGATACCTTGCCCATAAATACATAGTTGATAAGGGAGATTTGGACTCAATCTTTTTCAGTACATTTTTTATATCTCTTTGTTACTTTTCTGTCATTCTGTCTGTCTGTCTCTTTGTCTCTCTTTCTCTGTACATTCAGCCTTCTTACATTTCATAATGTTTTCTCTAAAGATTATCCCATGTTACTTGTTTCTTATTATTGATTGCTTCTCACTGTATTGCTCCCCAGGAGAGAAGTCATCCATTCTCTTGATGTGTTTATTTTACAGCTGAGGAAAAGGTGACCAGTCTCAGGAGCCCGGAAGAATGGACTCAGCGGAGGCTGTTTACATGCTCTCCCACTCACCAGCTGTTAAGTGTCTGCAGGAGCAGAACAGGATCTCATTACTTCAATGGAAGCATGCGACAAGGTTCCCCAAGCACCAATAGCCGACTGGATTTGCTGCAGTGGGGCTGTCTAATAAATGATTCATCAGAAGCATTTGATAATAATCTGTCTTGCAGCAGTATCATCAAACTTCATGTTGTTTTCTCTTCTAGCCTTGTGCATGTGAAAGAGATTCCTTCTGCTTCTTGTCTAGTGCCAGTGTTGGCCTGAAGTCTAATCCACAATTCTCTTCATTCAGCCTAGACCTGTCATTGCTTCTTGGCCTTTTGACCAAGATTACGTGCAGCCTAGACTTGTTCTCTTTGTGCTATTTATAGAGCTGATGAGGGTTAATAACTACTATTTATTGAGGGTTTGATATTCCAACCATTAGGATAATGCTCTATAGCCCTGTTAGTTTGTGCCTAATATCTCTAATTTGTCCATAAAGAAAGGGAAGCTCAGAGAGGTTGCTGGCTATGGTAAGATCATGCAGTTGCGAGGGATAAGATTCAGAGTCTAAGTATAGTTCCACAGCCCCTCTTCAATAATACTTTATACTCTGCTCCCTACTGCTCCAGAGACAGTATCATCACAGGTATTATTCTATAGTATTCTTCTGTAATATTTCATGAAAGCGGTAGGGGTTGGCTGTGCACATACAAGAGTCTTAGAGAGAGGATCAGAGAAACTCTAGAAGAATCATGGAATTATTTTCTAAGCAAAATCACACTATGCTCTGTGGCCTGTGAGTCAAATCCAGCCCTTCTGTCTATTTTTGTAAATAAAGTTTTGCCAAAACAAATAGCCATACCTAATGCTTTACAAATTGTCTTATGGTTGCATTCTTTCTATTATGGCTGATTGCATAATTGTGACAGAGACCATCTACCCCTTTTAGAAAACATGCACTCACCTGGATTAAATGATTTCTGAAAGAAAGTTGACAGTTTTTGTTAAGACTGACTTTATTATTTTTTCTCTAAAGAGCTCTCAATGATAGCAGTCACCCACTGCAGCACATAGGCCATAGATTTGCTGCCATAGGCTTAGGTAATCGCTTGTAGGGGTGGTCAGGGCCAGGTGTGTTGGGGGACCTAGCCAGGAAAAGGAAAAGGCAAGGAGTAGGACTTGTGCCTTTGGGTAACCAGGCAACTGCTCCCCCCAGACTCCTCCCCTCCCACTCATGTCATTCCTGTCTTTCCTGCCAAACTGTGTCTTCAAATAGCTCTTTGTTCATAAACATGGAAGTGGCTTCCCACATATAACATGCTCAATACCAACGACACCTTGGCCTAGAATTCAAAGGTCACCACAGCCTAACCTCTGCCAAACTCTCCTCACAGCCTTTTAACTTTATTTTCCCAAAGGAAATCATGCCAAGTTTGAGTTTATATTTTAAAGCCAATCCATTTGTATTTGATTCACTTGTATGAAAAGTAAACATATATTCTTATAGGTGTTTATCTTAGTCTGTCAAGGTTGTTATAACAAAATAGACTCTCTATTGTATGACTTACAGTGAATGGATACTTATTTCTCACAGTTCTAGAAAGGGCAAACCCAGAAGTTGTTGGCAGCAAACTGAACATCTGGTCAGGACCTGTTCTTTGACAGATAGATAGCACCTTCTCAGTACAATGTCACATCAAGGGCTGAGGCTGTTTTTCCCCCTATACAAATATAAGGGCTCTGCCTCCATGACCTAGCACCCCTTCCTAATACCATCACTTCAGAGCTTAGGATTTTCAACAAATGAATTCTGGGAGGACACAAATGTTGAGACCATAGCAATTATATCTGACAACAGGCTACCCGGCTTAGCTTTCCACTATGATATCATTTTATATAAGTGAAAAAAAATTGTACACAATTTACTTTTCTCTAGATGTTATCCCATTGTATTTAGCAAAAAGATTTGCCTATTTAAAAAATTATAACCTGATAAGCTTTCTTCCACATTGCTATGTATATTTTTTCATAAAGATAACCTTTGTGGCTTCAGACTATTACATTTCCAATATGTCTTAAGTTTTCTTTATTTGATCTTAATTTTTATTAGTACGTTTACAGTACATAATGATTATATTCATGGTAAGGAGTTGGTACATGCACACAACACATCCTAATTCTTTTTATGTCCCCTTCCCCTCCCCTAGTGTCTTTATAATACTTCTCCATTATTTGGCCATTGAAGATTTCTTCCTCCTTTTATTCAGTTCCTGAAGTGTCTCCCAACCCATTAGATATCAAATAGGCTGAGTTCATGTCTCCCAATACCAAAGAACAGGCTCAGGGCCAAAGGAGGTTAAAAGTAGGAAAGGTTTAGTGAGCAAGGACGGTCCCAAAAGAGGTTGCTTTTGTGACTTTTTGTCCAAGGATATTTTATACAACAAAATCACAAGTTATGTATCTATGGGTCAAACTACAGCTAACATACAGGATTAAAAATACAATCACTTAGCTAATATTGATCGCTTAGCCAATAGGGAAGTGAAGCATATAGCAAGTATATATGGTGAGCATCAATAACCTTAGCTTATTTTACTGTAACTTCTAATGTAGAAAGAAGAAAAAGGATTCCTTAAAAGGGATGGTAGTATGGGCCAGGGTGTTCTAGTCACCCACCTATCCTGTTGCACTATCCGGGCTCACTGGATCAGATGCTGTTAATTACACTATAATCTTACGCTGCTGTTTATCTGGAGGGAAGCGTTCAAGCCTGGCTGGCCATCGTGTGTCCATCTTGTGACCTGGCTGTCTTCTAATTTTCCTCCAGCCACAATTTCATTGTGTTCATCCTCTGCACTGACTCGAAGGCCTGTTCCTCTTCCCTGATTAGTTTCTATCAACTGAGCTATCTACAATATTACTTTCATTCCTTGGAATGGTACTTTCCCTGGTTTCCTGGTTTTTTGCTCAGGCTGTTTCTTGGCTTGGAAAGAACACTGTGTTCCCTTCCTGACCGTTGTTAGGCCAAGGTGTAGCCTATGGGATGGAAAGAAATGGGCCACACTCTCTATCCAAGGAAGTTCACACCCTTGGCTTACATCCTACCCTGGCAGGTTGTCCTGTGGTCACCTTCCCCACTGCAAATGTTTGCCATGCACGAGGACAGACTTACCTTCAGAATGAGGAAGGGAGTTCAAGCAGCTTATTTTCTCGGGAAGTACTGACCTGCTACCATCACAACCTGACAGCAAAGGCACTCCGCTATTGAAGTACTGACAGACACTATTATTTCCAGATGCTGCACTTAGAATGCCTTATTTTGAAATAAATAATAGCCAGCACACATTGCATATTTCCTATGTGTTAGGCATGATTCTGAGCACTTTGGATAGTTCCGTCATGTCTCATTCTAACACTTATTGAGTCCATTGCTAATGAGTAAACTGAAGTACAAAGAGATTAAGAAATTATCCAAGACCACACCACTAGTAAGGGGGGCCTGAATTCAAATGACCTGGCATTGGAGCCTGGGTGCTTAATCAATGAGTATAGTTACATACTATGACTCAATCTTCCTACTCTCACTCTGGCCTACATTACTTTCAGAGCACGTATAGAAAGGGGCTACTGAGTCATGTTCTTATCAGAAACAATGAGCCTATTCCTCTGCTGGAGAGACCTGGTTCTAGCCGGCATTTGATCTGGCCAAGGGAAGTTTCCTTTTAGGACATGGACAAGCAGATCAATTTACTTTGTTCATGGTCATTCCCTGAACACAACAAGGGCAGCAGCACATCCTGGCCCCCATCAGATGAGGCTGAAAACACTTCTGCCTCTCCTTATTCATCTCTGTGTCCCTTGTGCCTAGCACAGAGCCAGCCCCTGGAAAGTTAGTGTGAATACGGTAATGTCACGATGGCTGGACTTGACTGAACTGGCTGTCTCATGCTCTCCCATGGGCATGAGGGCAGAGTTTGTTCAGAGCCTGGCAAAGGTGAGTCCAGTTACAATGTCAAGTCAGAAGGGAAATGAATGGTTATTGGCCTGTGGTTTACAGAAGGACTTCTGAACTCTTGAGGTTCAGAAAGATGTTCAGGGTGTCTCCACCAGGTGTACTTTCAGTATTTGCATTCCATGATAACTCTGCTAAGCAAATCTCCAGCCTCTGCTTCGATTCCTGAATGGGCAGGAATCGAACCAACTTATTCCACTTCTGTTTGGATCTATTAGAAAATAAGACATTTTTGTTGAGTGGAGTCTCCCTGTAGTGTCCATAGTTGGATCTAATCCTAACTGTAGTTGTTAGAGAACACAATGCCCTCAGGAGATTTGAAGTCAATCATTATTTTCTCCCTGGGTTGTTCCTTCAGGCTAACTATTCACACATGCTGTAATTCTGTCTTTTCTCACATGGGGTTCTGGCCCCTCACCAGTCAGACTTTTGTCCACAGACTACTTCCCACTTAGCTTAAAGCTCTCTCAGAATGGAACTGGACAACCCACTTTAGGGAAGACCACCATTAACCCGAGAGGAGACTATCTATAGTAAGTGCCAAGTCCAAAGCATGGCACTCTAACTTATAAGGAGTTCCAAAATTTGGAGTGAGTTTAGCTTTTAGTCAGAAGAGGATGGGAAAAACAGAATTAGTCATGTTTCTATGGTTGGGAAGAGGTGGTATTTTTTTTCAAAGCTTACTAGATGACAGGCATGATGCCAAACATTTAATATGAATTATTTCATTGAACCTACTCAATGATAATTGTAAGTGTTAGAGTTATAATCCCTCTTTCTCATCTAAATAAACTAAGGCTTAGAGATGCTTTCAGATTGTCTCCATCTAGTTGCTGTACAATGACGCCCTGGTCAGATATTAGCAGGGAATGATGGGTAAGGATTTGGGGCCTTGGCCAAGAGGGCAGCATCTGGGAGACACCACTTGTAACAGTGAAAGAGGGAGGGAGGGCAGGTGATAATAGGTCTGTAAGGCTCCAAGGACCCGAAGGAGCAATGAGCCATGCAAAGTCGATACTGAAAGATACGAAGTGTAGGGGAGTAGTAGTAACAGTAGTGACAGCTACTTGTTAAATGCCTACTAAACCAGGCATTTCAAATACATAATCTCCTTTAATCCTCACAATGACCCAAAAAGGAATTATGATTGCTATGTTGCAGATGAGGAAATTGAGACTGAGTGAAGACAAGCAAACTGACAGCTACACAGCTGGTGAGCAGCAGTGTCACGGTTTAATGCGGACAGCGTTACGTTTATGGAAGACTGTTGGAGAACGGAAGAGAAGGAAACTTATCTCCCTCCTATGAATGGGGATCGCAACTGAGGCTCAGGCAGTGCCTGGCTCTCCTCAGGAAGGATGGCACACCAAGTTCTGGATGTTATGCGGCTACCCTGGCTTAAGAGCTTCCTCACAAGAGGTGCATGGAAGCCCAGGACCTCAGTTAGATAACTATTTATAATTAGATGTTATTTCAGAATCAGAAAACTAAGGTTTGCATCATATTTTATTCCTCTGTAGTTCCTATTCTCCTGTTTAAAACAATTTGCTTTCCTTGGTCCAGTGGTTCATAACTGCTTGCCTGTATCACAATCAGCTGGGGGCCTGATTACAACAGAGTACTGAATACTACTCTCCAACCTTTGTAATTCAGTAGGTTTGGCCACAGGGCCTGAGACTCTGCATTTCTGTCATGTTAACAAGTGGTAACAAAGCAGCTTGTCCAAAGGTAAGTCTAAGGGGCCTGCCAGTTAGCTCAGTTGTTTAAGTGCCTGCTCATGTAAACAAAGTCAGGCGTAGGATACTGAGGTTCCAACTCCAGCTCCACTTGCCTTACTAGACCCACCCTTAAGGCAGACTGAGCCAGACTCCCCCTCCCCAAAAAAAATCCTTCTCAACTTTATGCAAAGGTCAGTTTAAGAATAAAATGTTTTATTTCACTGGCAAAACTACTTTTGAAATTTTCAACTTGACTTGGGTATGAAAAAGTAAAGAACAGGTAAAGGACTTGGCTATAGGCCGGAGGCACCAGAAGTAGTTAGGGTGCAGATTTACCGCTCTGTTTGTTGAGTGATTGTGGGAAGGGAACCCTTATGATCTGGGGAAGGGGCCAACCAAATTGATCAATGGATTAAAGGGCCTCCAAACTGCCCTGCTAGCCCCACCACCCTGAGGTGTGCTGAGATGGCAATTGAGACTGGGCGTGGTGGTGCGCCTGTAATTCCCAGCTTTTGGGAAACTGTAAACAGGTGGATCACTATGAGTTTGATCTAGTAGTGAGACCCTGAACACCCTGTAGACCCTTCCCCAAAATACAAAAATAAATAAAATAAAAATAAGAATAAATAAATAAATGTCTAGGGAAGAGGGAAGACACAGTCCAAAGGAACTAGCAATTCCTGATTGGAAAGTGGGGAAGCAAAGGGTCCAGAATAAGCCGGGCCAGGGAGCTGGACTGGTCAAAGGTCCAGAGATTTGGTGATGGCAGAGATCTGAGGAGGGCAGAAGTCAAATGGGGTAGAGCTGTTGTCCCAAGTAGCAGACTTCTGGCTGAGCTGAGGGAAAGAACTAGAAGAGTGAGAGGCAAGGAGCCAGGAGCTAGCTTCTAGGCTGTGGGCCTAGGACAGTCTGCAGATCACATTTCAGCTCTGACTCACTGCCTCCAAAAGCCAATTTCTTCCTCTTGCTGTGGCAGGGGCTGCCAGTCAAAAGTGCTCAGGAGCTGTCCTCTGACAGGAGTGAGGTAAAGTCCTTGCAGTGAAAAATAAGAAATAAATAAAAGAGGGAACAGGACCAAATGCTCTTCCCTTCCCTTGGGGGTGAACCTGAGTGTAAGCAAGGGTAGTCTGGTGGTTGATTTCTGCTGTTCTGTGTCCCAAGCTGCGTGCCACCTTCCTGGGAGGCTGCACCTTAGGCTGCCCTTACCACACTCACTGCTCCTGATGGAATTAAGTGGGCCTGGATGGAGGCCTTAGATGGAGGTTTATTTTCTTGGTAGCAAGAAAGTGGACAACTTTATTGTAGATAAATACTGTTTGTCAAACACAGAGTTCATGCCCTCTCCAGGGCCTTTGCATTGCTATGCCTTCCAATTAGAATAGGTCTCTCTCTCTCTCTCTCTCTCTCTCTCTCTCTCTCTCTCTCTCTCTCTCTGTGCTTGGAGACTGAATCCAGCTGAGCTGTATCCCCAGCCCTTTACAGATAAAGATCTTGCTAAGTTGCCCAGGCTGGCCTCAAACGTTTCTTTCTTTTGCCTCAGCCTCTTAAATACAGTAGCTGGGATTACAGGCTTATCCCGCTGCACCCAGCTTCCTCAGAGCCTTGTATGATTCTACCATCATCCTTGAATCACTCCTGAGAGGTGCTTTCTCTGACCTTTGGGAAACTCGACCATCTCAATTCTCTGAGTCCATTTACCCCATTATATTCTTCTTACAAAACACACAATAATCATCCTACTTTCTGCCAATCTCCCCCATTAGATTACAAATTCTGTGCGAACAAGCCCTTATCACTGAATTCCATACAACTGGTACATAATAGCAACTCAGTACTGATTTCCTTTCTATTCATTTATCCCTAGTGATTGCTCAGTAGAACTTTTCTCAGCTTCTGGAGCCATCCAAATGGAATGCAAGGTGCGTCTCCCTGGGGAAGAAGTTTCCAAGCCTGCAGTCTTCCTTCTATCCCCTTGGGCTGGACTGCGCAGGCTCTAACACGCACTACTGTCAAATGCTACTCAGCTCTAACTGTACTGGTACTTCAAACACCTTTTAAGTCGTCAGTGTCCTCTGCAAAGTCTGCCTTATGTCTCCCGTGTTACATAAGATAAAGTAGGCTTGGGGAGTCTGGCTTGCTCAAGGTCACAGTGAGCAGGTGTTGGACGGGGAGGGAAACCTCACCAGGCCCCAAAGCCCTTAGAGATCTCTACCTATGTTTCCACCACGTCCGATCCCTTGTCCCCGCAGGCCCTTTTCCTACGTTTCTGCTGCTTCCTCAGCCCATCCCTTTTCCTGTTGCCGGTCTTCTAGGTCTGGTCTAGCCAAGGCCAGGGAGGGTACTTCTGACGCCTGCAGGACAGAGTGGGCTGATCTAGCTCCAGGACCAGAGCTTTCCTTCCCGGACCCCCCACCGGCTCGGATGCTGGGTGTGCAAGGCCTACAGCAATCGCGATCGCCCAGGAAGGAGGATGAGGAAGGCTGGAGGCCAGTGGACAGCGCTCTGGTATAACGGTGCGCGGCTGAGTATAGCGGCACAGCGCCGCCCGGCCGCAGCGCGCAGGCGCAGCGCGCCCCGCCCCGCCCCCCCACCGCCCG